>NC_134692.1:9378244-9560744 GCF_050947455.1 Rhinoderma darwinii
CAGAATCTGCAACGCAGATTCTGTGCGGCATTGATGCGGACAGTTGCGGAGGAATTCCGCCACGTCTGGCCGTGCCCTAATACTGCTCCTATATACAAGAATATAACTACTATATACTGCCCTATATACAAGAATATAACTACTATAATACTGCCCCTATATACAAGAATATAACTACTATAATACTGCTCCTATATACAAGAATATAACTACTATAATACTGCCCCTATATACAAGAATATAACTACTATAATACTGCCCCTATATACAAGAATATAACTACTATAATACTGCTCCTATATACAAGAATATAACTACTATAATACTGCCCCCTATATACAAGACTATAACTACTATAATACTGCTCCTATATACAAGAATATAACTACTATAATACTGCTCCTATATACAAGAATATAACTACTATAATACTGCTCCTATATACAAGAATATAACTACTATAATACTGCTCCTATATACAATATAACTACTATAATACTGCCCCTATATACAAGAATATAACTACTATAATACTGCTCCTATATACAAGAATATAACTACTATAATACTGCCCCTATATACAAGAATATAACTACTATAATACTGCCCCTATATACAAGAATATATCTACTATAATACTGCCCCCTATATACAAGAATATAACTACTATAATACTGCCCCTATATACAAGAATATAACTACTATAATACTGCCTCCTATATACAAGAATATAACTACTATAATACTGCCCCTATATACAAGAATATAACTACTATAATACTGCCCCTATATACAAGACTATAACTACTATAATACTGCCTCCTATATACAAGAATATAACTACTATAATACTGCCCCCTGTAATAATATAACTACAACAATACAGCTGTATTAAAGGTTTTGAATCCCATCCTTTTTATCTTCTACTTTCTATGTTCTCATTATGTCACTTCATAAACCAAATATCCCTTTAACAGAATTCAGGCATTGACTCCCGAGCACCTTTTTTTCACCTCCAGTTCCCAACCTGTTTTCCAAAATTCCTTTATTCCTTTCAATATATAATGTTATGCCATGTAGCAAAACAAACATCACTATCTTGTATTGTGTCATAACTGAGGGTATGTGCACACGCTGAGCCAAAAACGTCTGAAAATACGGAGCTGTTTTCAAGGGAAAACAGCACCTGATTTTCAGACGTTTTTTGAGCAACTCAGGGTATGTTCACACGGCCTATTTACGGACGTAATTCGGGCGTTTTTTCCCCGAATTACGTCCGAAAATAGCGCCTCAATAGCGCTGACAAACATCTGCCCATTGAAAGCAATGGGCAGACGTTTGTCTGTTCACACGAGGCGTATATTTACGCGCCTCTGTCAAATCACGGCGCGTAAATAGACGCCCGCGTAGAAGAAGTGACCTGTCACTTCTTTGGCCATAATTGGAGCCGCTATTCATTGACTCCAATGAATAGCAGCGCTAATTACGGCCGTAATGGACGCGGCGTTCAAGCGCCTGCACATGCCGGTACGGCTGAAATTACGGGGATGTTTTCAGGCTGAAACATCCCCGTAATTTCAGCCGTAACGAACGCCCTCGTGTGAACATACCCTCACGGTTTTCGCGGCGTTTTTCGCGGCGTTTTCGCGCTGTTTTTTCGGCCGTTTTTGGAGCTGTTTTCAATAGAGTCTTTGAGAAAACAGCTCCAAAAACGTCCCAAGAAGTGTCCTGCACTTCTTTTGACGAGGCTGTAATTTTACGCGTCGTCTTTTGACAGCTGTCAAACGACGACGCGTAAATTACAGGTCGTCGGCACAGTACGTCGGCAAACCCATACAAATGAATGGGCAGATGTTTGCCGACGTATTGGAGCCGTATGTTCAGGCGTAAATCGAGGCATAATACGCCTCGTTTACGCCTGAAAATAGGTCGTGTGAACCCAGCCTGAAAGAATATTCCATAACCACTGGTTAAATTCATCTGACATTATTATAGTGTCCAGATCTTCTATTAATTTAGACCTTGTTTTGTACATTCTTAGATAAGGAGCAGCATTCTGGAGCGCTCTGGCTGTATAGGGAGACTCGAATTATTGCAAAATAATGATTTGCAATCTTATAAAATTTAATTTAGACTTGGCAGCAGGATAGAATATTTGATTTGTCCAGGGCTATATTTCTAGTTCTCGGGTGAAGGATGAAATGTTAAATATGTCCTTAAGTACAGGAATTTGAAGATGAAGGTCGTCCTGGTGGTGTTAACCAGTCGGCTCGTTCTTATGGCAGTGAAGTTATGTAGTCTGCAGAAGTGCAGAGATAGATAGATAGATAGATAGATAGATAGATAGATAGATAGATAGATAGATAGATAGATAGATAGATAGATAGATAGATAGATAGATAGATAGATAGATAGATAGATATGAGATAGATAGATATGAGATAGATAGATATGAGATAGATAGATATGAGATAGATAGATAGATAGATAGATAGATAGATAGATAGATAGATAGATAGATAGATAGATAGATAGATAGATAGATAGATAGATAGATAGATAGATAGATAGATAGAGAGAGAGAGAGAGAGAGAGAGAGAGAGAGATAGATAGATAGATAGATAGATAGATAGATAGATAGATAGATAGATAGATAGATAGATAGATAGATAGATAGATAGATAGATAGATAGAAGTGTATTTCCAAAAAACTCAATTTGTATTCTAGTCACAAAGGTCCAAATAATCTCGTCATGAAAGACTTTAACTGCTGATGGGGTAGTTGTTTCAGTCCAACCATGGCCCTGCTCTACTTTAATCCAGGATTTTATTAACTCTTTGGTCCTAAATATCCATAATCTGTTGTATGAACGTTTTTGAGTCTGAATCTAAAAATAAAAAAAACACAAAAAAATCACAATAATAATCCCTAAGATTAATATTGTGATATTATTTAATTTTTGGTTTTTTGTTTGTTTGTGGGGTTTTTTTTAGATTCAGACTCAAAAACTTTCATACAGATTTTGGATATTTAGGCTGGGTTCACACGTGGCGGAATTTCACTTAAATTCCGCTGCGGACACTCCGCAGCGTTAATCCGCAGCGGTGCCGTTTGTCCATTGACTTACACTTTAATTTAGCAGTGTTCGTTTAGACGAGGCGTAAAATTCCGCTGCGGAGCATAGGCTGCGGAGCGGAATTTGGTGTCCGCAGCATGCTCTGTCTGTTGCGGAGCAGTGGCGGACTCATGGCGGAATTTCTCCATTGACTTCAATGGAGATTCTAATTTCCGCAATGAAGTCCGCAGCTGTCATGCACATGTTATGTGTGCTGCGGATGCGTCTTGCTTTTTTAACTTGACATTTCTTCATTCTGGCTGGACCTATGTATTTCTAGGTCTACAGCCAGACTGAGGAAGTCAATGGGGCTCCCGTAATGACGGGAGCGTTGCTAGGAGACGTCTGTAAATAGTCACTGTCCAGGGTGCTGAAAGAGTTAAGCGATCGGCAGTAACTGTTTCTGCACCCGGGACAGTGACTACCGATCTCAATATACATGTATCTGTAAAAAAACATATAAGTTCATACTTACCGAGAACTCCCTGCTTCTGTCTCCAGTACGGCCTCCCAGGATGACGTTTCAGTCTAAGTGACGGCTGCAGCCAATCACAGGCTAATAACAGGCTGCAGCGGTCACATGGACTGCCGCGTCATCCAGGGAGATCGGGCTGGATGCCGAAGGAGGGACGCATCACCAAGACAACGGCCGGTAAGTATGAATTTCTTTGACTTTCGCAAGGGAAAGTGCTGTCCCTTCTCTCTATCCTGCACTGATAGGGAGAAGGGAAGCACTTTTCCCGCAGTCCGCAGCAGCTAGTCCGCATCAATTTACTGCACATTTTGTGCAGATCCGCAGCAGAATCTGCAACGCAGATTCTGTGCGGCATTGATGCGGACAGTTGCGGAGGAAATCCGCCACATGTGGTCATGCCCTTAGGGTATGTTCACACGTAGTCAACAAAAACGTCTGAAAATCCAGAGCTGTTTTCAAGGGAAAACAGACCCTGCTTTTCAGACGTTTTTTTACCAACTCGCATTTTTCGCGGCGTTTTCACGCCGTTTTCGCGGCGTTTTTTACGTCCGTTTTTGGAGCTGTTTTCATTGGAGTCTATGAGAAAACAGCTCCAAAAACTTCCAAAGAAGTGTCCTGCACTTCTTTTGACGAGGCTGTATTTTTACGCGTCGTCGTTTGACAGCTGTCAAACGACGACGCGTAAATAACAGGTCGTCTGCACAGTACGTCGGCAAAACCATTCAAATGAATGGGCAGATGTTTGCCGACGTATTTGAAACGTATTTCCAGATGTAAAACGAGGCAAAATACGCCTCGTATACGTCTGAAATTTGGCCGTGTGAACATACCCTTAGGACCAAAGAGTTAATAAAATCCTTGAAGATAACACACAACACCAGTCACCGTCCTTTGTTTTGAACGTACACGTGACCGGTGGGTGACGTCGTTGCTCAGACAGGGCGAAGCCATAAAAGTATCATTTGATACAGCAGCAGACAAGATATTAGTTTTCAGGGAAGTATTCAAATGTTTTGATAGTTGGCAGTGAGGCCTCGACCTAAAGAACAGGTGAGAAAGGTGTCTGCAGGTGAATAACAATCAAAAGGGCTCTCAATCAAAAGATTTTTTTTATTTTAATTATATTTTTTATTCTACGTTTTACATTTTGCACATATTTGTATTTGAGGTTTTATGTTAATTATTTTTATTTATTTTTTTTCATTTTATCATTTTTGTGTTTTATTTGTTTTTTGCTTCTTGTTTTTGTTTTGTTTTTTTTACATTTTGCATTTATTTTTATTTGTTTTTTTTTTGTTTTTGTTTCCAGTTTACTAATAATATAAACTTTGGTATTTTAGCAGATTTAGCCTGAAAATAATTTGGAACTATTTCAAATATTTCCTCTTTTTTAAAAATTAATTCATTAATGGTGCTGTTATAATACCGGTGTCTTCTTATGTAACATGGGGCCCTTTGGGAAGGTGCCAGGACCCAGGTGTGACTGCTACCTCTGCAGGCTTCAGAATAGGAGAGGCCTTAAATGTCTCACCACCAGGATCCCCCTGATCAGCAAACAAAGGCGCCGTCAATATTCATCAAGTAAATTAGAGCAGGGGCCCTTGGTTTTACTGATTGGCAGGGGTCCCGATGGTCGTTCTCCCATCGATCACACATCGAAGATCTATCAAAAGGACAATCCCTTTAATTCATACAGAAAAAAGTTTGTAGGGCTTAATCACATGAACATTGTAAACATCTGTGTGACAGCCATTAAAACAACGGCCATCGCGCGAACGCATTTCTTTCAATGGGGCCGTTCACACCGCCGCTGTTTTAATGGAACGCGTGAATGCTCATTTGCAAAGAAGAACATGTCCTATTTTCTTCCGTTTCCACGGATCCCTTCACAGACTCAAGTCTATGAGGGATCCGTGAAAACGAGTCCCGCATGGGTGCAACTTGGACGAGAAAAACGGCAGTTTTTCACGTCCGAGTTTGCACACATTCGTGTGAATGAGCCCTAAGTTTGATTGTGAATAGAGAAGTAAATGTTCTATAACTCAAAATCTAAACAAAATAAAGTTTTGCTCATCATTACTCCTCTTCTAGATGGGACTGGGGGGGCGCCATTGGCTTAGATACAACTGTTTAGCATCAAAGCTCCTCTTATAGTAGGTATACAGGGAACACAGGGGGCTTAGATACACCTGTTCAGTATCAAAGCTCCTCTTCTAGTAGGTTTACAAGAGACACAATAGGCTTAGATACATCTATACAGTATCAATACTCCTTCTCTAGAAGGGATACAGGGGAAACAATGGGCTGGATACATCTGTTCAGCATCAATACTCCTCTTTTAGAAGGAATATAAGTGACACCCAGGGCTTAGATACACATATCAAGCATCACTTCTCCTTTTCTAGAAGGGATCGAGAAACATCAAGGGCTTAGATACACCTGTTCTGCATGAATACTCCTCTTCTAGAAGGCATACAAGGGACACCATGGGCTTAGATTCACCTGTTTAGCATCAATACTCCTCTTCTAGAAGGAATAGAAGGAACACTATGGGCTTAGATACACCTGTTTAGCATCAACACTCCTCTTCTAGAAGGGATAGAAGGAACACCATGGGCTTAGATACACCTGTTAAGCATCAATACTCCTCTTCTAGAAGGGTTGGTCTAGATTGTCCGGGGTTGGGTTATAGCATAGTTGACTCATGCCTGACCATCCCCACGTCCTGACAGACCTCATCGTCTGCCTGAAATAAAGTCCTTGTGCGTCACCCGCGTTGTCTTCCTGGTGTATTTGGCTTCTCGCTGTATTTCCTGGACAAGAGAAGCGATGAGTAATTGAAATGATACTGAGTGAGAATGACAATGGAGAAACAATATTTACTCAGCGAGTTTTATTAGAAGTAACGTTCAGCTGAGTTCATTTTACAGTTGTCCCGTCTGGTTCGCAGCTTCCCCTTCTCTTATGAGATTTTATCACAAAAGGCAAAGCAGACGTCGGCGTTTGTGGTTTCTTCTTACCAAATCTTCTTAGGGTTTTTCCAGGGTATAAAATGACACTGACGACATTCCCGCCCCTCAGACCTGATAAAACATTTGCAAAACAGATTCCAAAGCCAAACCAGAATCTGAGAATAGAGAACAGGGAGGAGAAACTCTCTTGTGGCAGGACCCCGTTATCGTGTCAGAGTCTAGGCCCATTGGTCGTTCCCCTCAAAATCTGGTGGGCCAATCCAACCTTCATAAAATTAATATTATGCAGAAGATCATATCTATAGCCACGCATCATTATATTCCAAAACATACCCAGGTTATACCAGCATGGTCCATGTCACTATATGCAAGAAGATGTATAACTTATACCAGCTGTACATATATAATTATATACAGGAGATACCCAGGTTATACCAGCATGCTCCATATCACTATATACAAGAAGATGTATAACTTATACCAGCTGTACATATATAATTATATACAGAAGATACCCAGGTTATACCAGCATGCTCCATTTCACTATATACAAGAAGATGTATAACTTATACCAGCTGTACATATATAATTATATACAGAAGATACCCAGGTTATACCAGCATGCTCCATATCACTATATACAAGAAGATGTATAACTTATACCAGCTGTACATATATAATTATATACAGAAGATACCCAGGTTATACCAGCATGCTCCATATCACTATATACAAGAAGATGTATAACTTATACCAGTTGTACATATATAATTATATACAGGAGATACCCAGGTTATACCAGCATGCTCCATATCAATATATACAAGAAGATGTATAACTTATACCAGCTGTACATGTATAATTATATACAGAAGATACCCAGGTTATACCAGCATGCTCCATATCACTATATACAAGAAGATGTATAACTTATACCAGCTGTACATATATAATTATATACAGAAGATACCCAGGTTATACCAGCATGCTCCATATCACTATATACAGGAAGATGTGTAACTTATACCAGCTGTACATATATAATTATACACAGAAGATACCCAGGTTATACCAGCATGCTCCATGTCACTATATGCAAGAAGATATATAACTTATACCAGCTGTACATATATAATTATATACAGAAGATACCCAGGTTATACCAGCATGCTCATATCACTATATACAAGAAGATGTATAACTTATACCAGCTGTACATATATAATTATATACAGAAGATACCCAGGTTATACCAGCATGCTCCATATCACTATATACAAGAAGATGTATAACTTATACCAGCTGTACATATATAATTATATACAGGAGATACCCAGGTTATACCAGCTTGCTCCATATCACTATATACAAGAAGATCTATAACTTATACCAGCTGTACATATAGAATTATATACAGAAGATACCCAGGTTATACCAGCATGCTCCATATCGCTATATACAAGAAGATGTATAACTTATACCAGCTGTACATATATAATTATATACAGAAGATACCCAGGTTATACCAGCATGCTCCATATCGCTATATACAAGAAGATGTATAACTTATACCAGCTGTACATATATAATTATATACAGAAGATACCCAGGTTATACCAGCATGCTCCATATCGCTATATACAAGAAGATGTATAACTTATACCAGCTGTACATATATAATTATATACAGAAGATACCCAGGTTATACCAGCATGCTCCATATCACTATATACAAGAAGATGTATAACTTATACCAGCTGTACATATATAATTATATACAGGAGATACCCAGGTTATACCAGCATGCTCCATATCGCTATATACAAGAAGATGTATAACTTATACCAGCTGTACATATATAATTATATACAGAAGATACCCAGGTTATACCAGCATGCGCCATATCGCTATATACAAGAAGATGTATAACTTATACCAGCTGTACATATATAATTATATACAGAAGATACCCAGGTTATACCAGCATGCTCCATATCACTATATACAAGAAGATGTATAACTTACACCAGTTGTATATATATAATTATATACAGAAGATACCCAGGTTATACCAGCATGCTCCATAACACTATATACAAGAAGATATATAACTTATACCAGCTGTACATATATAATTATATACAGGAGATACCCAGGTTATACCAGCATGCTCCATATCACTATATACAAGAAGATGTATAACTTATACCAGCTGTACATATATAATTATATACAGAAGATACCCAGGTTATACCAGCATGCTCCATATCACTATATACAAGAAGATGTATAACGTATACCAGCTGTACATATATAATTATATACAGAAGATGCCCAGGTTATACCAGCATGCTCCATATCACTATATACAAGAAGGTGTATAACTTATACCAGAACTATTTGTCATTATTTCTCATGGACATGCTATAACCTATGTACTTGAATAGTGATTGAGAGCGTCTATAAGTTCAGACTGACTGTACAATTCCTTTGACGCTCTCACATTGTGCGTTAATGGCTGAGCCGTCCACGTAAACTGTAATCTCCGAGCTAATGTTTGGGTGACACAGCTCCACATCAGCCACGGCTCATTGCATGGGCCCTCAATATTGCAGCACATAGGTTAACAGAATATATCAACAACCCAATGATAAGTGAACAGATGAATGAAGAACAGTCTGTAACCAGACGACGCTGACACTGTGCTGGATGCTGCAGTAATAATGACACACTTCTGTGCCTTGTCTGATAAATGAGTACACAACATCCACCAGATAATAGCAGACGGGTCACTAGAACCAAACGCTGCGCTTCAAAGAGAACGCTGTGCACAGAATCTGGCGTTACCCTTAAGATTGTAAACGTACAGAATTAGGCAACGATTAGAGAAAAGTTTGCAGTGAAACTTTGTAGCATTTGATTAATTTTAAAACTTTTAGCATAGATAAGACTGCCGTCTAGTGCTGAAATCCGAGAAATGCAGCTCAGACTGGAGAAGAAAAGAGAACGACTTACATACAAGGTCCAGAATGACAAAGTTCAATCCAAACTTTTTAAGAAGTTAATAACGGTGGCATGCGTACAGGGTGGAAAACCTCAGGGCCGGAGGGGGAGCTCTAGGGCCGGTATTATCACTAGGCAAATGACGGTAGATTCCAGGGCCCACTGGGCTTGGTGGGTCCATGGTGATCTGGAGAAACAATCTCTACTCTTGGTCAAGTCAAAGGTGTTGAAGACGGGGCGGCCACTTAGACTCATACACTTACACCTGGAGCCTCATGTCTCATTCGAAAATAAGACATTGACCCCTTCTTGGGTTAATTCATATGTTCTCATCTGGGACAGACGTTCGGCCCTTTTTTCTCTCTCCCTCTTGTGATGGTGGAGAGAGGTTGCCCTGTGTAGGTTCACACCGTCCATGAGAAAACTATGCTCGGGCAAAAGGGGCAAATTCCCCGATGTCTTCACCACCTGCCCCTACCATGGTCAAAAGGCACATCATGGTGCCCGCTGTGGTATCATTTAGGATTGGTATAGAGTATTATTTCAGCACAGTTGTCTTGGCTGTTATGTGGCATTTTTATGGTAGAATGGCAGAATTATTTAGGTGCTGTGTGGCGCTGCGATTCGGGCAGTTTTAAGGAAGTATTTCTCTCCATTTCCGTACCACGCACCACCACCTGAATAAAAGCTCTTACGCATTTGTTGAGGGGTTTAGGGCAGATTTTGACCTGACCCTTGGAAGGAAGACCAGGTCTACGTAGCGTGAACGCAGCATGACAACTGATGGCGCTTTGTTAGGGCAACGTTGGGTCCACTAACTGGGCAAGCCAAAGTAGTACCAGCCACATGAAGCCTCTACATCGACATTATCTCACGTCTCCCGCCCCATAAACCACTATACACATATTATTTCCAGAAGACACGATGGTTGGGGAGGCAGGGGTGGCTTCTTGATTTAATATATATATATTTATTTTTATGTTTTCTAGTAGAACCGACTCCATGATTAAGCGGGAAGATTCATCTGGACTTTTGGCTTTTGTGCTTAATGCACCTAAATATGAATTATGTCTCTGGATTAAAGTGATTAATAAAGTCTGCATTAAAGTCAGGCACCGAGGAGGCTGCAGATTACTTATAATGAGATAATCCCAGGAAATTTTACTCCTCAGCAGATGTAATAAAATAGGAGATAGTTCAGAGGGGTCTGGGTGAGCAATGTCTTATATCAGCCACAATAAAAGTCAGAAGTCAATGTGTAACGACCGCAGACACCAAGAAATCCCCAAAATATCCCGTTTATTGCAGTCTCTAAGTGATGGTGCACAATACCCGGCGGTGACTGGAGCTTATGTATTAATCATATTATTATAATAAAGGATCCTCAAGTGGGCAGAGAGGTCCAGCAGAAGACAACACCATTTGGAGCCAGTCATTTGCCACTAGGGTCTATTTCTAGTGGGTTGATTCACAAATAAACTGTTAGACCCAATTACTGGACATGTCTATAATACAATTCTATTATACTCTATACGTAGAACACTACAACCCCCAACATGACCCGACTACTGGACAAGACCATAATACAATTCTATTATACTCTATACGTAGAACACTACAACCCTCAACATGACCCGACTACTGGACAAGACCATAATACAATTCTATTATACTCTATACGTAGAACACTACAACCCCCAACATGACCCGACTACTGGACAAGACCATAATACAATTCTATTATACTCTATACGTAGAACACTACAACCCCCAACATGACCCGACTACTGGACATGACCATAATACAGTTATATTATACTCTATACATTGAATACTACACCTCCCAACATGACTCACCAATGGACATGAGCATAATATAATTCTATTATATTCTATGCATAATAAACTACAACCCCAACATGGCCCAACCACTGGACATAACCTTAATAAAATATTATACTCTATACGTAGAACACTACAACCCCCCAACATAACCTGACTACTGGACATGACCATAATACAATTCTATTATACTCTATACATAGAACACTACAACTCCCAGCATGACCCGACCACTGGACATGAACATAACACAATTCTAGTATCATGGTTTGTAAGGCCGAAAAAATACATAGGTCCACACAGTTCATATAATTCTATTATACTGTATACATAGAACACTACAACCCCCAACATGACCTGACCACTAGACATTATATAATACAATTCTATTATACCCTATACATAGAACACTACCACACCCAACATGACACAACCACTGGACATGATCATAATACAATTTTACTATTTTCTATACATAGAACACTACAACCCTCATCATGGCATGACCACTGCACTTAATTCAGTTGTAGAGGCAAACTTACTACTTACTGACTGAATTAGGCAGCACCATGTGAAGTGATTCCCGCCTGTCACCTTGGTCTCCAACCATCAGCAACACCAAGACAGCGTGATGCAAAGCTCATAGACTGGAAGCAATGTGTCCTGCAGACTATCACACCTTCCCTTCCGACTTATTCTGCAATGTCTTACAGATGTCTAGTGTTTTAAGAAATTCTGTCTCTTGACAGGTGTATTTTAAAGCGACACTAACCCATTAAATGTATTACAAAACGAAAAAAAATAATCCCAGACACCAAACAGTAAGTTATCCGCCATATCTCAATACGTTATACGAGCTTCTGGAACTGACTATCTCGTAGAAAACTGACAGAGAAAACTGGGGACCATCTCTTCAAAGTATCTTCCATTTTGTCTTGGGACAGGCTGGAGGGGTGAAGCTTAGATAGAGAGGCAGGGATTTGTTTGCAGAAACTCCCATTGTAGACAGAGGGGAGGGTTTCTGCTGCAGCAAGCTGCCTCCCAGCCCCAGTAAACTCTGATCCGAAATCTACGGGGGGGGGGGGGGGTCCTTCATTTGGCAATAAAGGATAGAACAGATTAAAGGAGGCCATGTTGCTTTAAATCGAAATGTAATATTTTTATTTATTAATTCATACTATGTGATGTATAAATTTATAATTTTGGTTCCTCTTGGGTTTTTGGCCACCAAATATTACTCATGTAGTACTTACTGCCCATCCCCCACCGAGCAGTGAGTAGGAATAGTGAGAAGAAACCCCACAATTCTAGGAGAAAAATGCCTCCTTGCCACAAAGCATCATGGTCCTGATTTCAGGACCACAAAAGTATTTGGGATAGTGTTTCTTTTTGTATAGCAGTGATACATACTGACTACATAGTTGTGTTTCGTCAATGACATAAGTAATGGCACCCCCCTTCTTCCAGGGGCTCACCAGGCTCACTTGTCAATGTCACCCCCAGTCCTAAGAGCAAATCTGCTCCATTTCTGGAACTTACTGCACAATGTTTTTTATATCAGGAATGAGGAGCTTTATGTCTTGTAAGTCAGCGCAGATCCACATACAAGGACTTGGGTTAATTCCTCAACCTAAATTGGCACCCTCCTCTGTGCATTATCTTTTTACTGCCAGCCCAGTACTTTTCACCTTGCCCGACACCTCTGCCAATAAATCTACATTAAGGGACTATTTTCAGATGCCCACCGCCTATAAAAGGCTTATCACCATAGAGTAACCCTTCAGATCCCAGAGCCACAACATAAAATGCAAAACAAGTCAGAAAAGAAACAAACAAACAAACAAACTTGATACAAATGCACAAAAAACAACAACAAATAGTGTGTAATAATAATACATTGTTACAGTTCTCCACAAAGAAACCGGCACAGTTCTCCTTGAAGTTAACCCCTTCCTAGCACACAGTCCACATGTTCACATTCCTTTGGCTGAAACTTTCTTAACACATTGCACTCAGAATTTTACAAGTTTATGAAAACTTTCTGCTCTCATAAAACAGTTCAGTGATTTCTAAGAAACTTTCTTATGAAAAGAGAAAGACTCCAGGGAGGGGGGGGGGGTCTGAGAAGTTTGGTGGTTAAAAGGGAGAAAAAAAAAAGTTTAGATCTTAAAGTCAGCGAGCTGCTTGTTGTCTCATTGTTCGCTCCTCAGCTGCAGGGAACAAGGGGTTAATCCACAATGAGAGACCTGGTCATATTATGCTCTACTATATTGCCTGGTTACTGGCAGCTATTCAGCCTGGCTGTCGTGATATCGAATTGCAGTTTAAGGCTGGCAGGCAGCCAGGAGTAGTCTATTTAAAAGACAGCTTGCTTCTCAGTAATCAGTCTCTTTAGAAAGTTCTGCAGGGTACAACTGTTGGGAGATTTACAAAGTATTTTTTTCCTTCTGACTTCTTTGCGTTTTTTTCCCCTTTTTCACATTTTTGGGGAATTCTAGTAAAGATTTAATCAGGCTGCAGGTTTAGCAAGATAAAGGCTTTTTCTATATAATTTTTTTTTATTTATTTTTTTGCAGGATTTGAGGAATTTCCAGGATTTTGCAGGACACTTTCTGCAGCAATATTACTGGATTACTGTGCATGAAACACAAGGAGAGAAGCTTGTGATCTATAACACATATATCTTTTATTTCGATTTTTTTTCCTAAGCTGTTGCACACTTTGCACCATAGACTTGGCTGCAGCAACAGGTATTCTTCCAAGTGACTGCTGATTTGTGTGCATGAGGACAGCAGCAGCTACCTGGCTGTAAGCACTTTGCATTTTTTGCACACAATATTACAGTGCATCCCTATTTTGTGCCAGTGAAGAGACTGCATTGCTGATTGTTGGCATTTTTGGATTATTTTGCAGGGACACCCCCTTATTTTAAGTATTTGGAGCACTTTGCACCCCCTCCCCAGCTCTCCTATACAATGATTCTGTCTGTCTGCTTCATCCTGACCCTGTGCCTTGGGCTTTGCCAGTGTCTGGGCTCTTTTGTGCACTGTGAGCCTTGTGACGAAAAGGCAATGTCTATGTGCCCACCGACCCCTGTGGGCTGTGAGCTGGTGAAGGAGCCAGGCTGTGGCTGCTGTATGACCTGTGCCCTGGCAGAGGGACAATCCTGTGGGGTGTACACTGAGCGCTGTGCTGGGGGGCTCCGCTGTCTTCCTAAGCAAGGTGAAGAAAAACCATTGCATGCCCTACTCCATGGCAGGGGGGTCTGCCTCAATGAGAAGATCTACAGGGACCAGGTCAAAATAGGTAAGTGCACCTGGATTTCTTGAGATTTTTATTTTTTTGTTTATTCACTGCACTGACTAGCAGACCTGTCAGCCATGTCTGTATGCTTAGCTGGGCTGCAGTGATTGACAGCTGTCAATCAAATCACTTTTTAGTATTTTTCTTTTCAGTATTTTTGCAACACTTTTTTTTTTATTCTGTCCACACAGATTCCAGCCTGTAACCTTCCCCCAAGTACATGATGTAGCAGAATCTCCCTGAATATTCGTGTGTACTTTATCTTCTCAGTGATTATTTTTACTCTTTAGTTTGTAAACTTTCTAGAGTTCCAAAAATATCCGCTGCTGAATGTACTGTCCCCTCTGGAATGCAGATGTATAAATATCCTGGGACGATGAAGGGTTAATCCTCCCAGGTTATGACATCACTTTGTTTTGCATGCTTCATATTTGCATTGTAAATAGTTAAGTGTCATTGTTTGCTGGATTTCTGCACTGACTGATAGTAAATGGCTCCCAGGTTGCAGCATTGATGACATTTTTTTTTGTCAGTCCCTGCAGATTTTCCCATCCAAATCCCTAAAATGCAAAGCTCCTGCCAAGCTGCAGACTGAGTGGTTTGGGGGGGGGGGGGGACTTTTTTGCAAAATGTTTAACTGTTTGTGGGCTAGACTGGGGGCAGTGTTCACTGCTGTCACCACTTACACATGATTTATTTGCCGTCAGAGACTTGTATACAGTGATCACAATCATCCCAGTCACACAGATGGGCTGAGATTAACCCTTTGTGACCATAACCTGTTACAATCTATATAGTCAAGTTTGGGGACAAAAAAAATCACACCATAAATAATGTATATTTTCATGTACGGTGGGACACACAACTGGTTAGTAACCTGTTAATGCGAGAAGTCCAAAAAATGGTCAACACCCCTGGAGGAATGGAGGGTCCACGCCTATCAGTGTCCTTGTCTAGGAAACATCCACTGTGTGGGTCCCCGCCCAATAGAAATTGGCTCATGATACTTTCTGTGGGTCCAACCTACTGCGAAACCATGTTTCTCAGACCCCCCCATAACAATGACTGCAGCAAATGATGTGCCCAGTGACTGTCACCCTGATGTTATTCTCTGTATACTCCGCACTAGAGGTTCTGTCCAAAAACTTGGGTGACATAGTGGGGGCAAACTTTTTTTCAATTGCAATTTTTTTCTTCTTTGGGTAGGGGAGGGCGGCATATGTCTTTAGTAACAACTTCCATCATACTTTGCTATTATATAATGTGAGTACATTCTCTGTACATTACTGTGAAATCTGTTGGTGCTTATATAATGGGAAATGAATTAATACACTTAATTTATACCTGCAGTAGAGTTTTACTCTCAGCGGTAGAAGGCAACATATGGTTGTACAGCACTTAAAGGGTTACTCCTTCCAGCTAGTGTTCCACCTACATTATTGCTGGCAGGCGGCCCTGCAGAGCACGGCAATTCTTTTTGGGTATAGCTGGCACAGCATTGCTTATGTAACTGAATGTATAATAAAGAGCAGAATGGTGTCAGTCAAGGATACAGATGACAACACTCAGATCTGAATCTCAACCCTGACTCTCTATTTCTAGAAGAGTCGCTCCTATTACTGCGCCTTTTATTGTTGCTGCGCATAAATTGTTAGCGGTTTGTTCTAAGGGTGCAGTCACATGCGGCAGATTTTGTTGCAGAAATTTCGTTCTATTCTTCTGATGGGGTTGTTTCTTTAGCAGGTGCATGGGTTCTGCAAGTTTCATTGAATGGAACTGATTTTCAGTCTCAGAAATTTCTGCAACAAAATCTGCCGCATGTGACTGCACCCAAAAAACTCTCCTGCATTTTACAATTCCACCACTAGGGGCAGTGTTGTATCTGCATTCCTCAGGCCGGAGTGATAAATTCATATCTTGTTGTTAAGGCTTCAGGATAAGTTTCTGGATATAAATTATAGAGCTGGCTATGACGATTATAATCCTGTAAAAAGGTGGTCTGCATGGCGAGTTTCTCCTCTACCAAAAAGGGTGTAAGATTTGGGGTGTGCACAATATACATGCTACCACAGCTGTAGATGGTTTGCTATTTTTTATTTTTTATTTTTTTTTTAATTCCACTCGGTTTTTGGACAAGGTACTTTAACAAACATGGCATTACCCTATTAGAACAGCGCCACTATTGTACATGAGATTTTTGTTTTCTCGTTTCATACAAATTAACCACGTTAATGAATATTCACCGCAACACAGATAATCCTACTAAATCTCTTTAATGCTCTACTGTAACTACTCTAATACTGCCCCCTATGTACAAGAGTATAACTACTATAATACTGCTCCCTATATACAAGAATATAACTACTATAATACTGCCCTCTATATACAAGAATATAACTACTATAATACTGCCCCTATATACAAGAATATAACTACTATAATACTGCCCCCTATGTACAAGAGTATAACTACTATAATACTGCCTCCTATGTACAAGAGTATAACTACTATAATACTGCTCCTATATACAAGAATATAACTACTATAATACTGCCCCCTATATAAAAGAATATAACTACTATAATACTGCTCCTATATACAAGAATATAACTACTATAATACTGCCCCCTATGTACCAGAGTATTAGGGTATGTTCACACGGCCTATTTACGGACGTAATTCGGGCGTTTTTGCCCCGAATTACGTCCGAAAATAGCGCCTCAATAACGCTGACAAACATCTGCCCATTGAAAGCAATGGGCAGACGTTTGTCTGTTCACACGAGGCGTAATTTACGCGCCGCTGTCAAAAGACGGTGCGTAAATAGACGCCCACGTCAAAGAAGTGACCTGTCACTTCTTTGGCCGTAATTGGAGCCGTTATTCATTGACTCCAATGAATAGCAGCGCTAATTACGCCCGTAATTGACGCGGCGTTCAAGCGCCTGCACATGCCGTTACGGCTGATCTTACGGGGATGTTTTCAGGCTGAAACATCCCCGTAATTTCAGCCGTTACGGACGCCCTCGTGTGAACATACCCTTACTACTATAATTCTGCCCCCTATATACAAGAATATAACTACTATAATACTGCTCCTATATACAAGAATATAACTACTATAATACTGCCCCTATATACAAGAATATAACTACTATAATACTGCTCCCTATATACAAGAATATAACTACTATAATACTGCTCCTATATACAAGAATATAACAACTATACTACTGCTCCTATATACAAGAATATAACTACTATAATACTGCCCCTATATACAAGAATATAACTACTATAATTCTGCCCCCTATATACAAGAATATAACTACTATAATACTGCTCCTATATACAAGAATATAACTACTATAATACTGCCCCCATATACAAGAATATAACTACTATAATACTGCCCCTATATACAAGAATATAACTACTCTAATACTGCCCCCTATGTACAAGCATATAACTACTATAATACTGCCCCTATGTACAAGAATATAACTACTGTAATACTGCCCCCTATATACAAGAATATAACTACTATAATACTGCTCCTATATACAAGAATATAACTACTATAATACTGCCCCCTATATACAAGAATATAACTACTATAATACTGCTCTCTATATACAAGAATATTACTACTATAATACTGCCCCTATATACAAGACTATAACTACTATAATACTGCCTCCTATATACAAGAATATAACTACTATAATACTGCCCCTATATACAAGAATATAACTACTATAATACTGCCCCCTATATACAAGAATATAACTACTATAATACTGTCCCTATATACAAGAATATTACTACTATAATACTGCCCCTATATACAAGACTATAACTACTATAATACTGCCTCCTATATACAAGAATATAACTACTATAATACTGCCCCTATATACAAGAATATAACTACTATAATACTGCCCCCTATGTACAAGAATATAACTACTATAATACTGCCCCTATGTACAAGAATATAACTACTGTAATACTGCCTCCTATATACAAGAATATAACTACTATAATACTGCTCCTATATACAAGAATATAACTACTATAATACTGACCCCTATATACAAGAATATAACTACTATACTAGTGCTCCTATATACAAGAATATAACTACTATAATACTGTCCCTATATACAAGAATATTACTACTATAATACTGCCCCCTATATACAAGAATATAACTACTATAATACTGTCCCTATATACAAGAATATTACTACTATAATACTGCCCCTACATACAGGAATATAACTACTATAATACTGCCCCTATATACAAGAATATAACTACTATAATACTGACCCCTATATACAAGAATATAACTACTATAATACTGTCCCTATATACAAGAATATTACTACTATAATACTGCCCCTATATACAGGAATATAACTACTATAATACTGCCCCTATATACAAGAATATAACTACTATAATACTGCTCCTATATACAAGAATATAACTACTATAATACTGCTCCTATATACAAGAATATAACTACTATAATACTGCCTCCTATATACAAGAATATAACTACTATAATACTGCCCCCTATATACAGGAATATAACTACTATAATACTGCCCCTATATACAAGAATATAACTACTAAAATACTTCCCCTATATACAAGAATATAACTACTATAATACTGCTCCTATATACAAGAATATAACTACTATAATACTGCCCCCTATATACAAGAATATAACTACTATAATACTGCCCCCTATATACAAGAATATAACTACTATAATACTGCCCCCTATATACAAGAATATAACTACTATAATACTGCTCCTATATACAAGAATATAACTACTATAATACTGCTCCTATATACAAGAATATAACTACTATAATACTGCTCCTATATACAAGAATATAACTACTATAATACTGCTCCTATATACAAGAATATAACTACTATAATACTGCTCCTATATACAAGAATATAACTACTATAATACTGCTCCCTATATACAAGAATATAACTACTATATTACTGCCCCTATATACAAGAATATAACTACTATAATACTGCCCCTATATACAAGAATATAACTACTTTAATACTGCTCCTTTCTCATGGTCATTCATGTCTGGCGTGTATATTATTGTGTCTATACTGGGATCCCCTATATTCTTCTTTCTTGCGGTGGTGTGAGCTTATATTGAATAACACAGAATATAGCCCGGGGCTCAGACTTTGTATCAGTAATCAAGGATTAGTCAAGTGTTTGCCAAAACTAAAGATTTGATGGGAAAATTATACATAAGACGTTTAACTTGTTCTTTACTTGATTTTTTCTTTTTTTATATATTTTATTAACTCCTTCTCCTCCAGAGACGTGAGGAGTGTTAGTAGCATGAACATTGTGTTACACATAAACTTTACATATCTCTATAACTTTTTATATGAAGTCCCTTCTTTCCGGCCTGTCATTAAATAAATAAGCATTAGCCACATATATGTCAGATTTTCTCTCTTAAAGGGATAGTTTACTATTTGGCCAACTCCACGCATACGGCCTAGGGTAATTCTATGTGGATACATCAAAACCTGCATTGGAGTATACAGTGATGAGGGTCTAGAAACCCTTTAGCAATATAAAAGAAGGTTTTAAAAAAGTTGAACTAAAATCAAAATTCAGTGACTGTGAAGAACGAGTATTACGTAATGATAAGGTCACCGTGGCCGTACGTCTTATTGACCATAATGGTAGTTGTGTGACCACAATGATTTTGAATGATATTATGTAATTTTATGTAATTTCCTGTGAACTTTTGGTATTTCAGAGGTCAAAAGGAGAAAAAAGATGTACACGACTTGAGTTGCATGTTCGGTATTGTGTAGTGACGCAACGCTCTGCAGCTAGATATTGTGTGACCACTGTTTACTAGCCATAGCCACGTGCTTACCTCTCACCACTTGGGATCCTGGACCAGCCAATTGGGAGTAAGAATTTGGGGTAGGGTCCCCACCATCGCTTAAGGAAAGAAGTGGGGAAAACACCTTTCATTGCTGCATTTTATAGGGGAGCACAGTGTAGGCTGTATTCTATAGGGGAGCACAGTACCAGTTGTAGTCTATAGGGGAGCACAGTACCGGTTGTATTCTATAGGGGAGCACAGTACCGGTTGTATTCTATAGGGGAGCACAGTGACGGCTGTATTCTATAGGGGAGCACAGTACCGGTTGTATTCTATAGGGGAGCACAGTACCGGTTGTATTCTTTAGAGGAGCACAGTATAGGCTGCATCTTATACAGGAGCGTGCGGTATAGGCTGTATTATATAGGGCAGCACAGTATAGGCTGCATTATGTAGGGGAGCACCATGTAGGCTATATTATGTAGGGGAGCGCACAGTGTAGGCTGTATTATGTAAGGGAGTACAGTATAGGCTGTATTATATAGCGGAGTACCGTGTAGGCTGCATTATGTAGGGGAGCACCATGTAGGCTGCATTATGTTGGGGAGCACAGTGTGGACTATATTATATAGGGTAGCACCGTGTGGGCTGTATTATGTAGGGGAGCACAGTATAGACTGTATTATGTAGAGGAGCACAGTGTGGGCTGTATTATATAGGGTAGCACAGTATAGGGTTAATGGTCTGCACTCCTTTTTTTTTTTTTTTTTTTTTCCTCTCTCTTTTCTTGAAAGAATGAGGTGTGTGGGGGGCGGGGGTGCAGAAACTGCTGTGTCAGGACAAAAAATGATAATGAGATAAGTTCCAAAGGAGAGACAGGGATTTGTATGCGGAGCCCTGTGGTTTAACCCCTGCCTGTCCTGATCCAGCCTATGTTATTGACATTCCTATTCGTATTGCTCTAGCAGACGGCCGCCATTGTTCTTCAGCTGATGTAATCTAATCATAGCCAATATTATTATATAAAACATGGAGCAAAATCTCCCCATAATAACAAGATTCCGCTAATCCTAGGCTCTCTATTCTTGGTGCGGACGACCACAGATGATTATATAGGTTATGTTACTAACTTCACCCCCTTCCCCGTGGACCCTTCCCTATTACCATGAGTTGAAATGAACACAACTGGTGATGGGGCATATAGACATGAATGTGTATATACTGGTTGTATTAAGATATTAATTCTACTAGTGGTCTTTGTTATAGGCTGTATTCATTTTCCCAGATTATAGCATTACAGTAATATTGGCCAATTAGGGTCAATTAGCGGGACGACAATATGAGGGAATCTTTTTGGGGGATTATGAATATACTTGGTAATTGGTCACTTGCAGTACTAGTTTCCACCACAACTGGCAGCAAATAATTTATATAAACATCCATGCAATAGCGCCCCCAGCTGCAACGGGGCAAGCTCCAATACTGCAATAACTTTAAAACAAAGTATCCCCCAGAACTGGAAGACTCCTGATTTTAACCAGTAAGAAGAACTCTACAACACGTCATCCACACTTTAAAAACGTGAACATTTTTTAGAGGCGGTCACTTTAACTTTTCAGTCAATTACTGACATGGCCGAGGTTGGGGGTTCAGAGTACCTCGTATCTCACTAGACTTGAAGGATAAATGGGGTGCATTCTATACAATATTGTTGTTTTTTATATCACAGCTGCCTCCGCTGCATGTATTGGATGGATACGGTTATAAAGCGTGATTTGGCAGTGACTATTTTTTTCTTTATGGGACTTCTAGTCCAGCAGCTGAGGAGATACAGGTTCTTGCACCTGCTCTGCCCTTTCTATGACTGCTGGAGGGAAAGGCTTTTCACTGGAGAGCCCTGGGCTCCTGGGGCAATAAATAGCCTGACGGCTTATTGCTTATGTTGCAGGATGACTGGTCATGAGTGCGGGTGTTTGCAGATGGGGGTGGAGGGGGCTGTAGTGTAGCAGGTGTGTATGCAGAGAAGACAATTGAGGCCTGATTTTTGTTTGAGAGTCTCTCCGATACTACAGAGGTCATGTTTCCACAGCTGAGATCCATGGTGAAATTCGACATACAGAGATGAGTCTACTTGATTTCATCCCAGTGACCTGACCCCTGAGCTGTCACACAGGCTATTTAAAAACTGCACTGATAATCTAGTCCATGGCAAGGAGGATTCGCTGCGCGCTCCTTCCATCAACTCGGGAACATCTGCAAGTTAACTCAAGGGGTGGAATATATATATATATAGTCTCGTACTTTATTTTATTTGAGAGTCACAAGACTCAAGGTTCCATAGCCAAATGCATAACTAATACTGAAGATCCATGAGTACAATCATCAGTTCCACTAAAAAAGTGGACTCTCAAAGTGCTAAAACATGACTAAAAGAACACCAAGTTTCCAATGGTGGGGTTCAGTAAGATGGAACCGTTATAAATGGTAGAACAAAGTCTACCCGACAGTCTTAGGAGCGCCATGAATCCTGGACTTGAAGATCTCCCCATCTCCAAACCCCTCTGAACTAAACCCAGATGGAGCTCCCATAGTTGTGTTTCGGCCCCATTGGGTTTTATTGGAGCAACGTCAACATGAAATGGGCACGGTCTTCAGAAGAGTCCTTTATTCTAGCGATGCCAACTCCTGGGCTCCCACTGACGAAAATATTCTGTCATTAGTGTATCCAAACTGAAGGAAATCCTCAAGTTTCTATGTCCGAACATCTGAAATTTAGTATAGGTTGTACTTGGATTTTTTTTTTTTATAACTTGTGCTTCTGTTCTGTCCCCCAATATGACTACTTAAAGGGGTTGTCCATAATTAGAAAGACATAGTTGTTTTCTTCCAAAAACAGTGCCACACTTATCCACAGGTTGTGTGTAGTATTGTAGCTCAGCTCCATCCACTTCAATGGAGATCAGCTGCAATACCAAACACAACCCGTGGACAGGTGTGGCGCTGTTTCTCCTAGTAACTGCTTTTTCTCACCCTGTACAGGCGCTTTAAGTTAGTTAAATTCTGTCGTCGCCCAGGGCAAAACAGAAGTCACATCTTGACTGATTGACTGTCTTGTCTTCTAGCGTCTCCAGTGATGACCCGTCAGGTGTAAGTGAGGCTTTTACTATCTTTTTGTCCACATTCAGTTACTAAGTGATTTTAACCGGGATAGAACATGGACCGATCTTTGCTATTTTGTTCTTGAGGTTCCCATTTCTCCTTCCACAGGGGAACAATGATCCTAAAGTTACAATTCATCTACCGAGAGCAGATACAATAGATGGAACAGAGATGGTATGATCCAATCACGGGGTACGATGATCAGAGATATGTATACATTAGAACCAGAGAACCCTCAGGAAAGACCTTCAAGGACCATGTCAAGAACTGTGCAATGCCGGGAAACCCGTAACAAGATCTCTATGGGAGGACCTAATAAATCCTTCTTTTTTAGGGAAGATTCAGACTAGGGGGATACCTAAAGTGAGATTAAAATAGGTTCCATCTGGTGCTGGTTCACACCGGATCAGGGGGACTTCAATGCTTGTTTGCCCTCATGTCTTGTCCCTTTATCCCTTGTCGGGGATTAGGACAGTGTGACCCTTGGCCCAATTCCCCTGTCTTTTTTGCTAGTGCTTTTTTTTTTATGCTGAAATTATTGCAAAATTGTGGCAACAAAATTGAAGGGGGTCACTCCACCCTAAAAAAAAAACCTCAATGACAAAGTCAACCCTGCTACATCCGTATATCCATTAGTCCATAACTACACACTGCTTAAATTCCAATATAACCGATTTACTAGAAGGACCAAGCGCTAGGGTTAGGGATTTTCTCAAAAGTGTTTTGTAAGGCTAGTGCATCTGGCCATGGTGACCCCCCCCCCCCTAATTTTGGAGTCAAATAAAAATGCTGTGGGTAGGGGGTGCCAAGCAGAGCTACGGGCTTACAAATGGAGGCTTGGAACTGGTTAGAAGCCAGAACACACAGGCTATTACTCTGACTCCCATGTAAAGCTAGACAAATCCTGTATGTCTCAAACAGTCCATGCTTTTCAACACGTAATTGCGAATGGAGGCCAGGTCCTGAACAAGGGGGGATTGTGTGCCTCATGGCTGCACGTGTAACAAGGTTACTTGTCTCTGGTCGGGGTCACGGTTGTGTAATAGAGGACCAACTGTGGCTTCACCCATTCTCTCCCAGAGGTGCCATAAATCCAATGCACTGCAGTCCCTCTGGCAACTAAAGGGTTTGTGATCGGAGAAGAAGGAATCTTGAGTGTTTTCGAATTTGAAACCGAGAGAGCGAGAGACCACATCCTAGTGTTAATGCAGCGCTCCAAGCCAGGATTTATGGGCATTGTGTTTACTTCAGAGGTTCTGCCAATGGTAAACCAACGGGAATGATGGAAAACGCGGCAGGATGCAACTGGCAGAAGCTCTGAAGTTTGGGGGAACTAACAAATTTGTATTTAAACCTGATCCGTGCAAATTGTGGACTGGAGGTTGAAACATTGTATCAATTCCCAACGCTACAAATCAATATTCCACTTATCTTAGTGGCAAGACTTGGGGTTTACACGCTACAATTCTGTGACCATCCACCTTGTGATCCAATAATATTTACATGGCACAATTAGGGGGATGAAATTAATGCATAACCAGGATAACACAAATGTGCCAGTCGTCAATGGAAAATGATTGCTACAAGTCAAATTTCAGGCAAAAATTGTAGTCCCTCCTGCCACCACCTTCTCCTCCCGTTCCTCAATAGCAATTCAGTTCCTCTGCCTCATGTTATGGCCATGTCATTTCTGTAGTCATCTGTGGGGTGAAGTCTTTGCTACTATGGTGTCGAGTTACGTAAAAGTTGCAGTCAACAGTAACTTTTGGCAGCTATTGCATCATGGGAGCATTGATTGATGCATTTTTGTAGAATTCTGCTTTGCACAACACCCCCTACTGCTTAGCCCATGGCCGAGGTCAATGTAGCGCTCCAGTCCTAAGCACATCCTTAAAAGAGTTATCCCATAAATCCTTTTCATACAAAAAGTCCAGAAATGCTGTTAATAGCTGTTTAAAATGAATTTGCAGTGTTTGTAGCAAAAGTAAAACCTCATCTTTTGCTTTCCTGTGTCCTCCTTGGTGCTTCTGCTAATCTGTGCTGCTGGGGGAGGGGCTCTGTCAGCATCTGTCTCCTCCCTCTGGCAGCTGACATTAAAGTCCCTTCTTACTTTCCAATCCAGCTTTACAGTTTATAACAAGCTGAGAAGAAGGGGTTTCCTCTTTTTTGCTGCCATGCTACTGCAGAGGCTCTGCTCCTTCCCTGACAAGCAGGCCAGAAAGCTAATTCTATTGGCTGCTCTGCAGTGAACAAAAGATTACTATGCAGAAACCTGGCTCTGAGGAGAGTGTCTGGGCATGCATGTCCACCAGCACTCGGCTCATTAGATGGATCTGCACATTGCTTGTAATGGCAGGAAGGAGGTGAAGGGAAAGTGAGCCCTAATCTACCCACCGCCCTGTCCCTGCCTACTTGCAACGACCCGCCCTAGGCGACGGGGTACAACTGGGCGGCGGTCCCTACGCTGTCTAAGTGCACGGGAGAACAAACCGGGAACACGCAAGGGAAGGGGCAGTAGCCCACGGAACGCCGCGAGAAAACGGAGCGGTGAATGAATAGTCAGGACCAGGATGAAGTGGAGTATACCAACGTGAGCATGGAGAAGGAAGCAAGCCAGGGGCAAAGCGAAGCAGGTTAAGCGGAACTGCAGCAAGGCAGAAGCACGGCAGAAGCAGGCTGGAGCAAGCAGCAGCGGGGCCAGGAATCCAGAAGAATTACAAGCACTGAGGAAGAGAACACGGCAGGTAATAAAGGACAGGGGGCGGAGCTAACTCCGACTGACCAGGCCGCGATAGGCTCTCCCACTCCTGAGCCTGCCACCCTGGTTGGTGGGAGCCGGTGTCAGTCTAACAGGTCTGGCCTCAGGTGTGGATTGATTAATCCCAGGAGTATACCTAGACGTAGTACCTGGCAGATCCCTAACATTGCTATATACTTTTAAAACTAGGTAGCGCCATACTGGCTTAAGTAAATGTCATAACTCTTCACTGGATCACTTTTGTTATGAGTTTAAATACAAAATTTGATTTATAATTTGCTGCTTTATTTACATAAACATATTAATCTTCGTGGGATAAGTTCTCTGGCAGATCATATTTATCTGACCTCTCAAATCTCCTACCAATCCTGAGAAGGGAGGTGCGGCTCGGTCCCCGTTCCCACTAGATTCCTCACTCAATGAAAGTCTTTTTGGGAGGTGAACCAGATGCACCAGCTGAGTAAGCACGTTCCATTATCTAGGGGATAGGCCATAGAAGGTATTCATGGGAAGACCCTCGAAGGTGTCTATAAGATGACCATAGACATTCGTTTTCTGTTAGACAAAACAAATTGCGCTGATTCCTCCATGTTGGCTCTGAGTATAGTGCACGTGTATTTTAGTGGGGGTGAGGGGTGGCAGACTATCAGGGCATGCTTCAGGACTGTGTGACAGGCCACATAGACATTGGATTGTTGGTGAATCATGGCTGGTGGCCAGCTGTTCATGGACTTGAGCAGTTTGGGTGGGATTTGTAGAAGCCAGTTTAATTCTGAAAAGAAATGTAACTAAAGTATCACTGAAGGAAGTCGCCTTGTGCTGCCGTCATGATGACATCATGGAGTCTACGAGCCCTGGGAACCCACGCATTTCATAGCAGCAGGTAGCTGAGCCTGCAGACTGATGAGCAGATGTCCGGCCTGTGGGCAGCAGCTGTGGTTACTTGTCTGGGGAGTCCAGGTGGACATGAGGGAATGCAGACCGATGTTTACTTCTTGAGTGTCATCTCCATTATAGCTGGCTTCTGTGCCACTCACCGTGCTGACCCCCATGTTAACACTGCACCTCATAGCATAAAGGAGCAGGTCTATGGAACGGGCCGTAATTGTGTTTTGTTTTTGCTGGGCTTTGTGATTGGGGTAGTGGTGCAGAATTGGATACTTAAGGCTGTGTGAATGTCATCGGTCTTTTCAGAATGCATTGAATAGCTGACCGCAAGGTCATGGTGACAAGAGAATGGAAAGTTGGGAGGGGTGTCTCCAGTTTATGATGGGAACACTAATCTAGCGGCAGAGACTCTTAATCCAATCTTTAAATATTGTCTTACAACATGATTGTGGCGGTTCCGCAATAGTCCGCGTCTGGCTGTAGGATATTAACATTGAGTCCTGCTGGTCTTCTAATGCTTTTTTTTTTATTTATTTATTTTTTACATTTTTCTATTAATACATAGACCATTTAATTAATCTACATCCTGGCTTTATTGTTGTAAAAATCAGGCCGTTATTGAATAATAGGTGTATTCCCCTATTAAATAAAAAATAAATGATCTTATTTGCAAAAATTTTAGTCCCCCATTTCCTGGGTAACAATCAATTTGTCCTTCTTTATGGCTCCTATAGGGGTTTTTACCCAGCTTTTTCAGATTCCTTAATGGCTAGTCCACCATTGAAATTAATATGCCATAAAAGGATCCATGGGAAAAAATTATGAGGCGTCTATAAGATGACCATGGACATTGGATATCTGTTAGCCAAAAAATTGCTGATATTCTCCATTAATATGCCAGTTGGCTCGGAGTATAACGCACCCTACTGGGAAGGAATTGGTTTTCAGTCGGCTCTAAATTGGGATGTCTTCTGCTGGACCTTCGGGATCCATTCAAAGCCTGAGTTCCTCCAGCGGGCCAGTCCAACCCTACTCGTATCTTTCTCAAAAACCGTGTAAAAACTTCACAGAATAGAATTCAAATACTTGATTGAATGACCACGAAAGAGTATTTTATGTTGGTTTTGATAGGTTCCAACTGTTCGAAGTGCTCACAACACCCCCCACCCTCCCCATTGATTGATTGTCAGTCATCGATAAGTCAGGAAAATTGAGCTGAGTATGACCAGTGGCCTTCACAATGGGTGTATCTATATGGGCAGATCATCTTACCGGCATGTCCGAGCAATACATATGGAAGTCCAATGTGACATCACAGGTCTTGGCAGAGGTTGGGTTGTCCCTTGTAAAAGCTAAAAATATAGGATATGAGGCACAAAGGGATATCTTTAGTCCAATTGAGGCCAAATTTGTGCACAGTCCAGGGACCAAAACTGGACAACCTTAATGGTTTTCAAAATGTTCTCATTCTTCTAGATGAATTCTTTGCCAATAAAATGACTTGTTCTTGAGGAGGGTAATAAAGCGAAGTTAAAACACAGGGTTTATGTTACATACAGGACAACGGCTGAGACAGGGTGGTGTAAAGTAAGGGTCTGTCTCCCTCTAGTGGTATCGGCTTTGGATGCTGTTTTTGAATAAACTTTTTGTGCCTAGAGATCATGTACAGCAGTGCGGGAGCCATGAGTCCGGTCACTGAATGCCTCAGGCTTCTAAGTTCTCCCGAAATTTGTTTGGGTTTTTTCCAAAGTTCAAAAAATTGTATTATGAGATTATTCGACTTCCAAGAAGCGCGTGCTCACGTCAAATTGTGGGGAAATTTAGATTGTAAGCTCCACTGAGGCCGGGATCACGGTGGATGAAAACCTTCTCTGCACGGTGTCCAGATGATTCTATATATAAAGGATAATTCTATAAATATACATATATTATTAAGCTATGGGGACTGTGTAACCAGACATATCAGGGTTGGGTTTTTTTTAAGCTATATCAACTAGAAGATTTTCTTTTTTGTTTTTTTAAGCTCATTCAATATCAACTTTTTGGGTACAGAATTAATCACTTAAGAAGGTCCTAGGTATTGTAAAAGTTCATTAAAGAGTTCTAGAGGATTTGAGAAAAACATGGCTGCTTTCTTCCAGGGACAGCGCAACCCCAGTCCATGGGTTGTGTCTGGTATTGCAGCTCAGTTCTATTGAAGTAAATGGGGCTGAGCTGCAATACTACACACAACATGTGGACAGGTGTGGCGCTGTATGTCTGATCCTGGACAAACTCTTTAATACATGCTGAGATGGGAGCTGGCATGGTCAGACTGCTGCCAAGCTACTTTTCGTTTTCCCTGCTGTCACCGCAGGAACCATACATCTTTGAGCTGAGACAGGTCTGACAGTCTGGTTGCTATCGATACTCTGCCTAACAACCACAGGCTTCTAATGTTCCTAGCAACCAACCTGCCTCAGATTACCAAGTCATCAACTCAAGTCACAAGTGCCACTGAACTGAGGGCAATGAAGGAGGAAGACTCTCCTGTACTAGGTCGGCTATGAGTCTACTTGTGTCGTCATGGTGGGATTTTCCGAGTCTTTAGGCACATCCCGCGGATTTTAGTTCTTCTCATTCAACAAACCTCATGACTGGATATCGCTATCTGCTTATCTATATAATGTTTTATTCTACTATTGGCCTATGCCGCTCCAAAACCCATAATCGTGACTTTGTAATCCATTTTCTTGCAGACAGAGAGTCGAGAGAGGAAGATCCAACAACATCCGAGACTGAAGACCATTACCACCAAAAGCAAAGCTCCCGTAAAGTCGTTCCTGCAGTCTCCGAGCAGAAACACAGGGCTCTAAAAATTCATCAGCGGAAGAAGCAGTCCGCTTCCAAGATCGTGCCAGTGGAGAACAAGGCGCAGACTCTCTCCTCTCCGGAGTACAGCATTGAGTCTGAATTGGTAAGTCCACAGATCCCACTGGCTGAAGAACTCTGCCTGAAGAACCATGAGATGTCCACTCCATTTACTGCACGCTCTAATAGATGACGTTTTTTTCAGGGCCCCTGCCGTAGACAAATGGAAACTGTCATGCAGGACATGAAGGTGTCACATCGTGTGTACCCCAGAGCTTTCTATATTCCCAACTGTGATCGAAAAGGATTCTTCAAGAGAAAACAAGTAAGTCATGAATATAAAATATAAGTGTAAGATTAATCAATATATAATGGCTAAGATGCAGATTAATCAGTAGTTATATTCCTGTATATAGGGAGCAGTATTATAGTAGTTATATTCGTGTATATAGGAGCAGTATTATAGTAGTTATATTCTTGTATATAGGGGGCAGTATTATAGTAGTTATATTCTTGTATATAGGGGGCAGTATTATAGTAGTTATATTCTTGTATATAGGAGCAGCATTATAGTAGTTATATTCTTGTATATAGGGGGCAGTAATATAGTAGTTATATTCTTGTATATAGGAGCAGTATTATAGTAGTTATATTATTGTATATAGGGGCAGTATTATAGTAGTTATATTCTTGTATATAGGAGCAGTATTATAGTAGTTATATTCTTGTATATAGGGGGCAGTTTTATAGTAGTTATATTCTTGTATATAGGGGCAGTATTATAGTAGTTATATTCTTGTATGTAGGAGAAGTATAGTAGTTATATTCTTGTATATAGAAGCAGTATTATAGTAGTTATATTCGTGTATATAGGAGGCAGTATTATAGTAGTTATATTCTTGTATATAGGGGGCAGTAATATAGTAGTTATATTCTTGTATATAGGAGCAGTATTATAGTAGTTATATTATTGTATATAGGGGCAGTATTATAGTAGTTATATTCTTGTATATAGGAGCAGTATTATAGTAGTTATATTCTTGTATATAGGGGCAGTTTTATAGTAGTTATATTCTTGTATATAGGGGCAGTATTATAGTAGTTATATTCTTGTATATAGGGGCAGTATTCTAGTAGTTCTATTCTTGTATATAGGAGAAGTATTATAGTAGTTATATTCTTGTATATAAAAGCAGTATTATAGTAGTTATATTCGTGTATATAGGAGGCAGTATTATAGTAGTTATATTCGTGTATATAGGGGCAGTATTATAGTAGTTATATTCTTGTATATAGGGGCAGTATTATAGTAGTTCTATTCTTGTATATAAGGGCAGTATTATAGTAGTTATATTCTTGTATATAGGGAGCAGTATTATAGTAGTTATATTCTTGTATATAGGAGCAGTATTATAGTAGTTATATTCTTGTATATAGGGGCAGTATTATAGTAGTTCTATTCTTGTATATAAGGGCAGTATTATAGTAGTTATATTCTTGTATATAGGGGCAGTATTATAGTAGTAATATTCTTGTATATAGGGGCAATATTATAGTAGTTATATTCTTGTATATAGGGGGCAGTATTATAGTAGTTATATTCTTGTATATAGGAGCAGTATTATAGTAGTTATATTCTTGTATATAGGGGGCAGTATTATAGTAGTTATATTCTTGTATATAGGAGGCAGTATTATAGGAGTTATATTCTTGTATATAGGGGGCAGTATTATAGTAGTTATATTCTTGTATATAGGAGCAGTATAATAGTAGTTATATTCTTGTATATAGCAGCAGTATTATAGTAGTTATATTCTTGTATATAGGGGGCAGTATTATAGTAGTTATATTCTTGTATATAGGGGGCAGTATTATAGTAGCTATATTCTTGTATATAGGGGGCAGTATTATAGTAGTTATATTCTTGTATATAGGGGGCAGTATTATAGTAGTTATATTCTTGTATATAGGGGGCAGTATTATAGTAGTTATATTCTTGTATATAGGGGGCAGTATTATAGTAGTTATATTCCTGTATATAGGAGCAGTATTATAGTAGTTATATTCTTGTATATAGGGAGAAGTATTATAGTAGTTATATTCTTGTATATAGGAGCAGTATTATAGTAGTTATACTCTTGTATATAGGGGCAGTATTATAGTAGTTCTATTCTTGTATATAAGGGCAGTATTATAGTAGTTATATTCTTGTATATAGGGGCAGTATTATAGTAGTAATATTCTTGTATATAGGGGCAATATTATAGTAGTTATATTCTTGTATATAGGGGGCAGTATTATAGTAGTTATATTCTTGTATATAGGAGCAGTATTATAGTAGTTATATTCTTGTATATAGGGGGCAGTATTATAGTAGTTATATTCTTGTATATAGGAGGCAGTATTATAGGAGTTATATTCTTGTATATAGGGAGCAGTATTATAGTAGTTATATTCTTGTATATAGGAGCAGTATTATAGTAGTTATATTCTTGTATATAAGGGCAGTATTATAGTAGTTATATTCTTGTATATAGGGAGCAGTATTATAGTAGTTATATTCTTGTATATAGGAGCAGTATTATAGTAGTTATATTCTTGTATATAGGGGCAGTATTATAGTAGTTCTATTCTTGTATATAAGGGCAGTATTATAGTAGTTATATTCTTGTATATAGGGGCAGTATTATAGTAGTAATATTCTTGTATATAGGGGCAATATTATAGTAGTTATATTCTTGTATATAGGGGGCAGTATTATAGTAGTTATATTCTTGTATATAGGAGCAGTATTATAGTAGTTATATTCTTGTATATAGGGGGCAGTATTATAGTAGTTATATTCTTGTATATAGGAGGCAGTATTATAGGAGTTATATTCTTGTATATAGGGGGCAGTATTATAGTAGTTATATTCTTGTATATAGGAGCAGTATAATAGTAGTTATATTCTTGTATATAGCAGCAGTATTATAGTAGTTATATTCTTGTATATAGGGGGCAGTATTATAGTAGTTATATTCTTGTATATAGGGGGCAGTATTATAGTAGCTATATTCTTGTATATAGGGGGCAGTATTATAGTAGTTATATTCTTGTATATAGGGGGCAGTATTATAGTAGTTATATTCTTGTATATAGGGGGCAGTATTATAGTAGTTATATTCTTGTATATAGGGGGCAGTATTATAGTAGTTATATTCCTGTATATAGGAGCAGTATTATAGTAGTTATATTCTTGTATATAGGGAGAAGTATTATAGTAGTTATATTCTTGTATATAGGAGCAGTATTATAGTAGTTATACTCTTGTATATAGGGGCAGTATTATAGTAGTTATATTCTTGTATATAGGGGGCAGTATTATAGTAGTTATATTCTTGTATATAGGGGCAGTATTATAGTAGTTATATTCTTGTATATAGGGGCAGTATTATAGTAGTTATATTCTTGTATATAGGAGCAGTATTATAGTAGTTATATTCTTGTATATAGGAGGCAGTATTATAGTAGTTATATTCTTGTATATAGGGAGCAGTATTATAGTAGTTATATTCTTGTATATAGGAGGCAGTATTATAGTAGTTATATTCTTGTATATAGGGAGCAGTATTATAGTAGTTATATTCTTGTATATAGGGGGCAGTATTATAGTAGTTATATTCTTGTATATAGGGGCAGTATTATAGTAGTTATATTCTTGTATATAGGGCAGTAGTATAGTAGTTATATTCTTGTATATAGGAGCAGTATTATAGTAGTTATATTCTTGTATATAGGAGGCAGTATTATAGTAGTTATATTCTTGTATATAGGGGGCAGTATTATAGTAGTTATATTCTTGTATATAGGGGCAGTATTATAGTAGTTATATTCTTGTATATAGGAGGCAGTATTATAGTAGTTATATTCCTGTATATAGGAGCAGTATTATAGTAGTCATATTCTTGTATATAGGGTCAGTATTCTAGTAGTAATATTCTTGTATATAGGAGCAGTATTATAGTAGTTATATTCTTGTATATAGGAGGCAGTATTATAGTAGTTATATTATTGTATATAGGGGGCAGTATTATAGTAGTTATACTCTTGTACATAGGGGGCAGTATTATAGTAATTAGACTGCTTATGGTTCCAAATTTATGTGCCACTGCACACGGTCTGTATCTACATTTTTGCCATGTGCAATGACCATTGTGTTGTGATTATAGTCAATGGAGCAAAGTGGCAGGTCCCAGAATGATTGTGGAAAGAGCTAGGTATTCTATGAACACTGTGTCAAGCTGCTGTCCAGAAAAACCTATTCCTGTTTATACATTGAAATACTCTAACAATATTATTTTTTTCCTTCTGACAGTGCAAACCCTCCAGAGGTCGTAAACGTGGAATCTGCTGGTGTGTAGACAAGTACGGACTTAAGCTTCCAGGCAGTGACTATGCCACCGGTGACCTGCAGTGCCACAGCTTTGACAGTAGCAACATTGAATGATTCCCCGCTCGTTGACCTACGATGGCTGGATGGACGTGATCACTTGTGATTTTTTTTTGTTACTTTGTCTTGGGATGTCCAAAAGGATTTCTCTATTTTATTTTTTATTTTATTTTTTTCCTCATCTCATCGGCAAAAGCAAAAAAAGAATCAAAAAAAATCTTGAAAACTTCAGAAGATAGATCTGAAAACAGAAAAGACAATGATGAAGAAGCCGAGGAAAGGAGAACTTCTATATATAAAAAAAAAACACAGTGTAAAGCTCGAGGCAACAGAGAAGGAGAATGTTTTTCTAGAGTAGAATGAGAAGCTCTGTTGCTTTTTAATTATTTTATTTTTTGGTTTTTGACAATGGGGAAAGGCCCATAAGCTCAAGTTGGCTCCATGCTGTCCCTGTTCTGGTGTTGACTGAAGTCCTAGCACATGTAGACTATTTTTGAAATCTGTATGTTCACAAAAATATTTATTTTTGTTTCCATATGATTCACGTAACCCAATGGGCTTGTCCCACCAAGAGATGACCAATTGGTCATCCGCTCCAGCATGTACACACCTCGCACCTCATCCACGTCTCCAGTCATTCTGGATGTGGAGGAGACCTTGAGGCGGTGATATTCTGGCTGGATTATCACTGACTGAAGCTCTAGAAATCGCTAACCTGTCACTTTACTTTTTGAATTTTATTTCTTTTTTTTTTTTGACGGGCACAGGACACTTGTGAAAATGCACTCCATATGTAGAAAATGATTGTTATCCGTTCCCTTCGCATCGACTCCTTGTCACTTGATGGCTCCTGTTGCCAGTTTTACTCTTCACAAAGACCCTGTTTTATTTGTGCCATTAAAATCTATACAGGGTCACTTAGATATTCGATCACAGCTGGGTCTGTAGAGAATCCCTCCAGGATCGCCTTATCAGAAAAACTGAGACATTTTTAATATATATAACTATATATATATATTTTAGGGGAAAAAAAATCCTATATTTTTTTTGCTTCTATTTCTGTAGTAGCAAGATATTGTTAAAATATTATCCCCCCACCCCTCTCCTGTATCTGCCAAAGCATCTTGCCAACTATTATTTGCCCATTTTTATAAATTGCCCTTTGTATCAGCTTCATGTTTTTGTTGAAGGCTTCACCCGCTGGTCCAGGTTCCTTTTCACTAATTAGAGGGTAATCGGGCACTAAAGTAGATATTGGTGCTGTTTTTGTTGTTTTTTTTTTTTTTTTTTTCTTGATGACGTTTCAATAGTTTGTTGAAAAAGATAAGCTATAAGCTGCAACTTTTTGTTTCGTTGAGTCGATCTCCTAGTTGCTCTTTGAGTCAAAGACGATTAGCTGCTGGCTCCATGAGATCTGAGAAGGTCAAACGACTCGAGCTTTAAATAAATGAAGGCTTTAGATACCACTTTTCTAAGTCTTAAAAAGCCATAGGGAAGTTTTTGAGACCCTTCTTGCCGAATTAGTTACTTATTTAAGGTGGAACAGATCTAGAACTTTTTTTTAAAAAAAAGTCGGGAACATCCGGAGCTTATGAAGATAATATATCCAGACCAACATGGTGACAAGTCTCATGGACTCTACCACTTGTTTCATAGGGAGACAAGAATAAAAAAATATATACAACACTGCTGGATGTGCTATTTGTATGGACTGAAGAACTAAATGAGGAAAATATTTAACCTTCAGTGCGCTGAGGTGTAAATGAATGTCTTCAGGGCGATCAAGTTGAGACTGGGTTCGAAGTTTAGAAGAAAAATCCAAAACTTTGGGTTTCAATGTGGACTGCAGGTCATGTCACCGTGTCACGCGATTACAAAATGAAGTGACAATTACGTAGAATTGCTGATGGTTATGTTTGGCATTCCTTAATTTTCTGCCTTTTTTAATCTCTATATGGAAAATGCAAGACAATGAGTTATTATGTGGACTTTGCAAAAAAAAAAAGAAAGGACCCTGACGGAACCGAACACAATGGCTGTTCTGTGGGACTGTTGATAGACGTTCATTTATTTTCCTTGGGAGTTGCAATTTCTGAATGTTCTCTGATCTGTGTGATGCGTCATTTCTTGAAAGCTTTGTATTACTCCTGGCGAAAAAAAACAAAAACTTTTTTTTTTTTTTGTTTTTTTTTGTTTTTTTTTTTGATCGGTGTTGCTTTAAGACTGCTGGCTTTACCCATTTAGAAAATACCATTGCTTATGCTCTAACACTGTCATGGCTGAGAAAGGTGAGGAGCTCTTCCTCTTAGGACTCATGCACATAGCCATCATATGGCCCCCATATCAGGGAGAAATTACCCCACGCCCCTCCAAAAGACCTCCATTTAATGGAGAATACCTCCGGAATATGGCGTCTGATGGACAATGCCGCAAATGGTTTTTATCTACCTGATTCCGAGGTACAGTCTGGGCCCATAGACATCTTTTGGGTGCTATATTATGGCTACGTATAACTCCGATCTCGTACAGAGTCATAATATGGCGGTCTGCCCCTAAACTTGAAATCTTAGATTGTAGGGTACTCCCGTTTCTTTTTTTAGCTGCCTGGGACATGCAATATTTTGACAGGTTTCATAATTGTTTTATATAGCTGGAAGATCATTTTAATTTTATTTTGTGTTTTATCTATTTTTTTTGTTTTTTGTTTTTTGCTGATGTTTAAGGATAAATAATCTGCTCAGAGACCTGCCAAAAATATTATTAAAAATGATCTGGCCAGCCCTCAATTTTATTTAATGGTTGGAAACTCACTTTTATTTCACATGCATCGATTTTTTTTTTTTTTTTATTTTTTTTTTTTATTTTTATTTTTTTTTTTTTGTTCACTTAGCAGTTTGTGAATCACTGGCGATGGTCACGTTAAGCTCAGGATGGTACTCGTATGTTTTCATAGTAGGAGGTGCAATGTCTCTGTACACTGACTGGATGATCCTAATGTGGAGAATCATTGGGGCTAATTTAATGTTGTGGCCACATAAAATCGTATAAGTGATCACATCCAGAATACAGCTGCCATGTTTTAAACGATGAGCGCAAATGTCTGCTGGGCCGATTTATTCGTTTTTGCAGTATAAGGGCACGGCCAGACGTGGCAGAGTTTTTCCGCAGCAAATGTTGGTGCAGATTTGGGGCATTTACGCAACGAATCTGCAGCAACATTTGCATATTTGACAGGTAATTCAGACGTTGCAGATATCACAGCGGACTTGCCACAGATTTCAGTTTTTGCATTGCAAAGTCTGAAATCCGCAGTGAAATTCCGCTTCTTCTCCGCAACAGACAGTGCATGCTGGGAGGGAAAATTCTGCACCGCAGCCTATGGTCCGCAGCGCAGTTTTCCGCAACGTCTGAACTAACTTGCCTAAAAATGTATAGAAACAAATGTAAAAAACGGCCGCAGGAGAAATCCACAGCAATTCCGCCACGTCTGGCCGTACCCTAAGGGAGGTGGAAGATTTGCTCATCACTTTCTAATTGCCAGAATTTAGTTAATGGGGAAAAAAGTTGTTACAACGAGTCCAATTTTTTTTATTTATTGTTCTTTTACCTTTTTGTCCACAGAAAGTTGGAAGTTAGTAAGTGTATACACAATATTGGTATATAGTTAGTCTGGTCTATGATGAGATTTATATATATATATCATTTAGTTGTTTTTTTTTATTACTATTTTATTTTGTTTATGGGTTTTTTCCCCCCTTTTTCATTTATTTCACAATTACATTTCTTCAATGACGTTGAGGACTTGGCGAACGTTGGACTATTGCATAAGGAAACGGAAAATCTATTATCTTCGTTATATAAGTAATATTGTCCCATTTGAGATTCCTCTTAAATACTTACAAGTATTTAATGTAAATGTTTAAAAAGATGTAATTTTTTTTTCTTACATTTTTCTTTACAGACTGATAAATATATTTATATTTCATTTTCAAAAAATTTAATTTTTGTTTTAAATCCTAGATTCATTTTGACAGATTTTCTGTGTGCCGTACAACATTTAATCAGTTGCTCCTTCAACGACAGATCACTTTGTTACTGACATAGTGGTCGTTCCTAGTCTGTTACTAATGGGCAAGAGAATTCAGCCTCGTGGACAGAGCCTTGCGCCCTACAAAGCTATAGGCGCTCCGTTATGGAGATTTTCGAATACCTCCAAATACAGCATCCGATGGAACATGTCGCAATTTTTTTTCTGTCGTATTCTGTATGTGACTGGAGGTCTATAGAGGTACTGTAGGGCGCAAGAAGTCTATAGGCGCCAAATTATGGTCGTTTGCAGGAGACCTTACTGACACGGTGGCCGTCCCTGTTACTGAGGGGCAACAGAATTCTAAATGTCATGCGGAAAATCTCATCAAAATGTATCCTGCCCTATAATAAACCTTGTCGGTCCGGTGTGCCCCCTACGATGCGCCCATTCACTTCAGCCAACGTACACGCAGCGATTTCTAGTACTTCAGCAATTGCAAATTTACACGTAAAATTGCCATAAATTCCAAAAATCCTTTGATTGCAATGAAAGCCTTTCTAATTATGAGCTGTGACAGGAAGGAACGAGCATGCAAACAATGGCATTGATGTCACACATCTGTAAATATTTTCTTTGACATTTTCGAATGTGCTCAAGCCAGTTTAAGAATGTTTCTAGGTGGAGTAACAAAATTTCTGAAAGCGTTTTTTTTTTTTTTTTTTTTTTTTGTTTTTTTTTAGTCTTATGTGGCTTGTTTTTGTTATTTTTGTTTATGTTTTTATTTGATTATTATTTTTTTTTTTATTAATTTTTATCTTTTTTTTTTTTTTTTTAACCACTACTTCAGGAGTATTTTTTGCACTATTTTTTAAATAAAGAATCATTCACATTCTCCAGCCAGTGGACTTCATATCAAGTCTGGTTTTTTTACCATCCACTTTTGTGAAATCACAATCACTTTGCTGTGTCGGATGCCGACTCATCCACAACAGTTTTCTGCCTTTTCAATAACCCGACTCCATGTTTTTGTTTTTCTTGTACTGCAATATTCACTACGGTTGTTTTTACAGGTTGCTGTATCGATTTTTCATATTATTGTTCCATCATTACATTTTGCAATTATTCATAGATTTTAATCGGTGTACAAAAAAAATAAAAAATCTCTATATAGTTTAAAACAAAGTTTGTGGAAAATCTGAACACAATGGAAACTGTAAGTTCTGTTTAACATTTTGTACTTAATAAAAGAAGAAAAAAAATCTCACCTTTTTATTACAGAAGTGAAGATTGCTGTAGATTATTTATTCATCTTATCATTTGTTACTCATTCGATCTTTGTCTTTTTGTCATGACAAAGCATTTATTTAATAAAGTTCTGTATACAATTTTTAGAACGATGTTTTAATGACCCCCTACTCAAAATAATTGCTCTAATTAAATACGTAATTAGAAAAAACCAAAAACTTCATTGACACCTGAATTAAGATAATATTTTGCAAAAAAATTGTAGCAATGACCTAATTTTAGGCTCTGTTCACACTACGTTTTGAGCTTCTATCTCAGACGGAAGTTTGCCACCTATGCCACTGTATACACATACATTTTTCTTTATACCTTAATCCCTTTGTATAGAATAGCCTATAGGCTGATCTTTATACCTGCCCGGCATTGTTTGCCAATTCTCTTAGGGTCTGTTTACACGGCTTATTTTCGGCCATTTTTCTGGATGTAAACGGGCAATTTTTTTTTTAGCATAACTCCTCCAAAAATCTGCCCATTGATTTCAATGAGAAAATTGGCGTTCTGTTCCGATGGGCCGTTTTTTACGCGGCCGTTGTTCAAAATGGCCGCGTAAAAAACGACTTCGAAAAAGAAGTGCCGGTCACTTCTTGAGCCGTATTTCATGGACTCTATAGAAAAAAACGCTCCAAAAACGCACATGGCTTAAAAAATGGCTGAAAATCAGGAGCGGTTTTCCATTGAAAACAGCGCTGTATTTTCAGACGTTTTTTGCTAAGTGTGTGAACATACCCTTAGGGTATGTTCACACGGAGCGTTTTCAGGCGTATTTCAGGGCGTTTACGTATTGCAAAACGCCTGAAAGTACGGAAGCAGAACACCTACAAACATCTGCCCATTGATTTCAATGGGAAATACGAAGTTCTGTCCTGACTAATGAAGTTCACAAAAGTGATGTGAATAGAGCCTTAAAATGTTGCTTCCCTGATGCGATGCTTTATGATAAAGACTTGTCGGTCATACGGGATACATGGACTTTGTGGTCTGTAAAGCAGTTTTATTTGGCTGCATTCACTTTGGGCGATAATGGTTTAAAAAATATATATTATTATACGGTAATATTGTAATTCTTAGAGCTGAAAATCCTCTGTAGTGACCTAGAGGTACATTATATAATGTTGTCTACCTGCAGTCACCACTAGGAGGAGCTCACTGTTTATACACTGATGCGCCTAAGCTCCCCCTAGTGGTGACTGCAGGCAAATAAAATGATATCATGTAACTGCCTATGCAGGAGATTTGGAGCTCTGTATCAGGAAAACAGAGCTCTAACCCCTATAAAGATATAATAAGAAGTTATTCAGCTCAGAATGATCTATTTGGATAAAAAAAAAAAAAACTGTAGACGGGTGTACAATCGTACTTTATTAATTAGGGTATGTTCACACGCAGTAGCAAAATACGTCTGAAATTAAGGGTATGTTCACACGCACTGTTTTCAGACGTAATTCCGGCCTTTTACGCCTCGAATTACGCCTGAAAAAAACGGCTCCGTTACGCCTACAAACATCTGCTCATTGCTTTTAATGGGTTTTACGATGTTCTGTTCCCACGAGGTGTAATTTTACGCGTCGCTGTCAAAAGACGGAGCGTAAAAAGACGCCCGCGAAAAAGAAGTGCATGTCACTTCTTGGGACGTTTTTGGAGCCGTTTTTCATTGACTCCATTGAAAAACCGCTCCAATAACGTCCGTAAAATACGCAGCGAAAAACGCGAGTTGTTAAATAACGTCAGAAAATCAGGAGCTGTTATCAGGCGAAAACAGCTCCGTAATTTCAGACGTATTTTGCTACTGCGTGTGAACAGAGCCTAAGAAGAAACATCACAGGAAATCTGGTCTAGATAAAAGGGGGATCTAATAGAGCGGTTGTACCTCCGCAGCACAAATCCCTCTCCTGTCCTCATCGTTACAATGTACCAGGTCAGGTAAAAGGTATCAGTCTGGCGTCCAGGCTGTTGATCTTGGGCTTCGTTCACATCTGCGTCAGGGCTCCGGTCATGGGTTACGTCGGATCTTTCCGTCGGGGGAACCCATGAACTGAATCCAAACGGAAACCAGAGTTTTCTGTTTGCATCACTATTGATTTCAATGGTGACGGATCCGGTGCACATGGTTTCCGTTTGTCACCGCTGTGTCAGGGTTCCATTGTTTTTGCAGCTGTGAACAAAGCCTTACAGAGGAGTGTCTAAAATAGATACAATTGTAGCAAACACTCAGCTGAAAGAAGTATTAGGGCTTGTCCACAAATAGCGAAATTGCTGCGTATTTTCCGTCCAGAGCTGCGGACGGAAAATATGCAGTGGAATAGAGTAGCAGTAAAGTGGGTGAGATTTAACAACCACACTCTGCATAAAAATTCAGAGACATTGACCTGCGGTGCGTATTTTTCGTACCGCAGCACGTCAATTTCTGCTGCGGAGAGGAAGGGCATGACCACACGTGGCGGATTTGCTCCGCAACTGTCCGCATCAATGCCGCACAGAATCTGCGTTGCAGATTCTGCTGCGGATCTGCACAAAATGTGCAGTACATTGATGCGGACTAGCTGCTGCGGACTGCGGTAAAAGTACTTCCCTTCTCCCTATCAGTGCAGGATAGAGAGAAGGGACAGCACTTTCCCTAGTGAAAGTCAAAGAAATTCATACTTACCGGCCGTTGTCTTGGTGACGCGTCCCTCTTTCGCCATCCAGCCCGACCTCCCTGGATGACGCGCCAGTCCATGTGACCGCTGCAGCCTGTGCTTGGCCTGTGATTGGCTGCAGCCGTCACTTAGACTGAAACGTCATCCTGGGAGGCCGGACTGGAGACAGAAGCAGGGAGTTCTCGGTAAGTATGAACTTATATTTTTTTACAGGTACATGTATATTGGGATCGGTAGTCACTGTCCAGGGTGCAGAAACAGTTACTGCCGATCGCTTAACTCTTTCAGCACCCTGGACAGTGACTATTTACAGACGTCTCCTAGCAACGCTCCCGTCATTACGGGAGCCCCATTGACTTCCTCAGTCTGGCTGTAGACCTAGAAATACATAGGTCCAGCCAGAATGAAGAAATGTCATGGCAAAAAAGCAAGACGGATCCGCAGCACACATGACATGTGCATGACAGCTGCGGACTTCATTGCGGAATTTAGAATCTCCATTGAAGTCAATGGAGAAATTCCGCCATGAGTCCGCCACTGCTCCGCAACAGACAGAGCATGCTGCGGACACCAAATTCCGCTCCGCAGCCTATGCTCCGCAGCGGAATTTTACGCCTCGTCTAAACGAACACTGCTAAATAGAAGTGTAAGTCAATGGACAAACGGCTCCGCTGCGGATTAACGCTGCGGAGTGTCCGCAGCGGAATTTAAGTGAAATTCCGCCACGTGTGAACCCAGCCGAAATGTCACCGTCTCCCAACAATGAGAAAAACGCCACAAAATACGCACCGCGTTCTGCAGAAATAAATGCAGGAAATCTGGCTGGTTTCTGCCGCAATTCCGTTACGTATGGACCCATCCTTGCGCTGCAGTCACACCGGCAGATTTCTGCGAATGAAAAATCCGTTACATTCATCTGAATGTGGTTATTTCTGCAATAAAATTTGTCGCGTGTGAATTCACCCTTAGGCTGGGTTCACACGAGCATGTTCGGTCCATAATGGACGGACGTATTTTGGCCGCAAGTCCCGGACCGAACACAGTGCAGGGAGCCGGGCACCTAGAATCATACTTATGTACGACGCTAGGAGTCCCTGCCTCGCTGCAGGACAACTGTCCCGTACTGTAATCATGTTTTCAGTACAGGACAGTAGTTCCACGCAGAGGCAGGGACTCCTAGCGTTGTACATAAGTATGATGCTAGGAGCCCGGCTCCCTGCAGTGTGTTCGGTCCGGGACTTGCGGCCAAAATACGTCCGTCAATTACGGACGTAATATGCTCGTGTGAATCCAGCTTTCCGGTCAATGAGGGCCGGCGTACTGAAAAGTAATAAAAAAAAAAAAAAACAGCATGCCCCAACAGATGCCATATATAGATATATATATATTGGACCGCATTGCCCCCTTTGGTTGCGGTTTTGTATTATGCACCGTACGCGTCTCTGTACGTAAGGCCCACATTATAACTTCAGTCATGTGATCTGACGCACAGGTCAGGCGCGCAATTTGAGTTGCGCAACTTTTTTTTTACCTTTGATAATCCAGAACCCGTCAGGTCTCGTTAAGATCAGATAACAAAGTCCATAACATCAGCAGTTTATTGGCGGGTGAGGGGCAACGCTGCAGCAGAAATCTTAAAGGGGTCTCACCAGCGTCGACTTTCCTCTGAAATATTTACCTATCAGTCAGATGATATCCATTATTAATGTGTCTTTAAAAAACACTGCTCAGCCTTTCATCCTTCCCCCATGACCCGCCCCTCCGCTCTCCGCTGTAGGCGGTACATCGCCGCGGTCACATGACGTTTCCTCTACTGACTGGAACTACATATCCCAGCACCACCTCACATCCTCTGTTCACTACCAAAGCTTCCGTCCCGTCAACAACAACCGCATCACAAGAACACATGACGAGATATGTGGGGGCGCGGGGGGCTCCTCTGAACGTCACCTCTCCCCTCAAGCCTGTGACTCCATCCGCGGCACCAAATCTTCTATTATTACAGAATTACTCACAGAAGGAGCGGACGGCGCTCGCCGCTCCCGTAAATTGTCACCAAAGACTGGACTCTCTGACGACAATGAACGGAAGCGGCGAGCGCCATCTGGAAGAAAGGCGGCAGCTCCTCCTGCAAGTTCTTCACTGCTAGTAAAAAAATGCTTAGCGGCCAGTTCGCACGTGGCGGATAAACGCCATAATAGCACGCCGCGCATCCGCGTTTTTTTTCTGCTCTGGATTTACGCAGCGGGTGGAGATTTCTTCAGATCTCATCCACGCCCAGACATTGACCTGTGGTGCGTTTTTTTTAATCCGCCGCGTGTCCATTGTATTTGCTGCTTTTTTGTTGCAGGTTTTCCCCATTGAACTCAATGGAAGGTAAAACCCGCAATAAATAGCAGATGTTTGGATTTTTGCAGCGGAAAAGCAGCGATCCCGCCGCAAAAGTTGCAACTCAGAAAAAAATTTTTTTTTTTATAGTTACCCAGAATTCTGTGCTTCTTTATCCAGGCCGGCCTCCTGGGATGACGTTTCATCCCGTGTGACCGCTGCAGCCAATCACAGGCCAATCACAGGCTGCAGGACGGCAGAGGGACGCGTCGCCATTGCTACAGGTCAATCTGAAACTTTACTTTTTATGTGCAGTTTTCCGCGGCGGACATTCTGGCCGAAAAACTACACCATAATTTGGTGCGTTTTTTTGGGCCCAAATTCCCTGCGGCGTCCAGAGCAAATACGCAGCGTACCCGCCTCGTGTGAACATAGCCTAAGACCAGGGCTACACCTAGACTTTTGTATCGCTACTGATTGATTTTAACTATTGGGCTACAGCTGCCGTCCACATGAAGACATGGAGTTGCAGGCAATCTTGTGGACGGCAGCTGTCACTCAAGAGTTAAAATCAATCAGTAGTGCTACAAAAAGTCTTAGGCCTCATGCACACGAACAGATTTTTGCGGCTGCAATTCACCCACAAATCTGCGGGTGAATTGCAGCCCCATTCGTTTCAATGGGCCCATGCACACGATCGTGGTTTTCACGGTCCGCGCACGGCCCAGGAGCCTGGACCGCAAAAAGAACGGGCAAGCCTTATTACGGCCGTATTTTGCGGTCCGGGCTCATAGACCAGGACCACAAACAAGACATAGAAGTCAATGGGCCCGCGGAAACTGCAGATACACCTCCGTGTGACATCCGGAAGTATCGGTAAGCGATGTCGGCATCGTTGTTTTCCTTGCACTTTTTTATATGATCCGCATTTTACGGTTGACACACGGATGACATTTCAGACGCAAAACACGGACCACAGTCTGGAAATTTGCGGAACAGAAAATCACGACGGAGAGGCCTAAGGGAATGTTCCCACACGCAGGATCTGCTGCAGGATCTCTGGAAAAACGCTGGCAAATCTGTCACAGAAATCCGCACCAAATCGTGCGTTTTTCCTGCTCATGTTGCTGCCGAAACGGTTTTACCTGTGGATTTAGTGTTAAACATTGGTTACGGTAAAGTCCACGTGCGGCAGCAGATTTCCAGCGGTTTTTACTGCGTAAACGCTGTAAAAACCGCAACAACAAATCTGTTGCAGAATTTCTGTTCCCCATTGAAACCTATGGGCCAAACCCGCGGCGTCTCCGCACAGAACCCGCAGCATTGAAAAATGCAGAACACGACTTTTGTGCGTTTTAATCCTTACCGTGGGCATCGGCTTTTCTGAATCTCATACACTTTGCTGCTAATGTAAATGCTGCAGAATTTCCGCACAGAATTCAGTTGCGGAAATTCCACAGCGTTCACGCTACGTGGGAACGCGGCCGAAGTGCAGCCCCGGCGTTACTAAGGAAGCCTCTGTGACTCAAAAACAGCCACATAACTATGGGAGCCCTCGGGGCACTAACAATACTGCAGCATCGTGGCGGCTCACGTTCATACGTGTTTATCACAACTTGGTAAAGCGCAGCGGCCGCTACGGATTTGTTTAAATGGAGCTGTGTATCGGTTCTGCATGGAGAGGCCGACATTGTCAGAATATCACTTCAAAGTGTAACTAAACTTTAAAAAAAACTTTTGAACATGTCATTGTAAGGGTATGTTCACACGGCAGCGTCCATAATGGCTGAAATTACGGGGATGTTTTCAGGAGGAAACATCCCCGTAATTTCAGCCGTAACGGCATGTGCAGGCGCTTGAACGCCGCGTCCATTACGGACGTAATTGGCGCTGCTATTCATTGGAGTCAATGAATAACGGCTCCAATTACGCCCAAAGAAGTGACAGGTCACTTCTTTGATGTGGGCGTCTATTTACGCGCCGTCATTTGACAGCGGCGCGTAAATATACGCCTCGTGTGAACAGACAAACGTCTATGTTTGTCTACGCTATTGAGGCGCATTTTTCGGACGTAATTCTGGGCAAATTAGTGCGTGTGAACATACCCTTACATGTCAGAAGTTTTGATCGGTGGGGGTCCAAACACTGAGACCCCCACCGATCACTGCAACTAAGCGGCAGTAGCGTTTGGGTAAGCGCTACGCTGCTTCGTTATGGACTATAAATGTATGTGTATGGACTATAGACTTTGTATTGAGCCCGTACACCGCTCTGCCCTATATTTATATGTAATAAATGCAGACACGTTACGAAGATGATGGATTTAATATTTGCCAGCAGGGTTGCTTTCTTCTTTCCTGCCACTAGATGTCGCTGTAGCCTTATAGACATCTGTGCACACCTGATGGGACTCATTACTGGGCAAACTGGTGCTTAACGGGCCACTAACATTAAAATGTGGCTCTAAGGGTATGTGCACACGGCAACGCCAATTACGTATGAAAACAGCTCCTGAATTTCAGACGTTTTGACAAGTGCACACGCATTTCGCGGCGTTTTTTACGGACGTATTTGGAGCTGGTTTTCATTGGAGTCAATGAAAAACAGCTCCAATTACGTCCCAAGAAGTGAAATGCACTTCTTTTAGACGGGCGTTTGGAGCCGTTTTTTCAGGCGTAATTCGAGGCGTAAAACGCCTGAATTACGTCCCTAAATAGGGCGTGAGAACATACCCTTATAATGGTGCTGGAGGGTAATAAAAAGAGCTGCTAATATCAGTCACACGTATGGATATATATGTGTCTTGAGGTTCTCCGCACTGGGGATACGTAATAAAAAGTAGTGATCATGTGGGCCGGGAGTTTTAGGCGATGTTCACACGCAAGATCAAAAACGTTTGAAAATACGGAGCTGTTTTCAGGCGAAAACAGCTCCGTAATTTCAGACGTATTTTGCTACTGCGTGTGAACATCGCCTAATACTCTATTCACAGCCGAAGCTGCATTCTATGGGCTGCTGCTTGGAAACCATCTTATTATATGCCTCACATTGTCACTGAGCTCCTATACTGCACTTCACTCTGCTGCATTGCCATAAGGGAAATTATTACCTATATCACAGTTCTGTATAGTGATGGATATAAAGAGCAATACCCTGACTGCAGCATTGGATGTGACTGGAGTATAACAAAGGGTGTCGATTTTTAAAGTATTAAATGAGGTTTTAGAGCGGATCATTGCATTTATTTTATTTTATGTGTGGACGGAGCGACTCTTCAGGTCCATGTTCCCTTATAAGTGGGCGCAGCGCCTCACTCAGACCCTTCCGCACAATCACCAGCGTTTCGGATATGAATCGTCTCATTTTGCAGTCTCGCTGCTGGTTTGTGCCCAGTTTGCTGCTGGCTGTGCTCTCAATGACTGGATTATGCGGATTCAGACTTGCTGGAGGAATAAGGGTGCAGCCTGTCCGCTGAGGGGAGCATCAGACAGTCAGAGACGCTGAGAACACCCCACATGCTGCCGCCAGGTGCAGGGAACAGCCTGATTCCTGAATATTGGCTGCTCAGGGAATTTTCTGAATGTCACTGGTGCATGACGGGTTCTGAGAGCAGCTGAAACGCCGCGGCGAGAACCGCAGGATAATAGACGATAATCAGCGCTGCATTTTCTTTATGGCACATAATGGCTCGATCATGATTACGTTCCATATTATCTATATCTATGCATTGTCTATTGGAGACTTAGTCTGAAATCAAACTCCTGTCTCATCAGAAGTTCTGTCTTTCCTCCATGCTTTACACTGCTGCTCTGCTTGTTCGCATTGGCCGCTGTGTATAAGCACCAGCTCAGCAGGAAGTCAGTACATGGAGAGCCATTTCCATTACAGCAAGGACAGGATAATTATAAACTACAGGCTCCAGGGAGAAAAATTAGGAAACGATTGCACAAAGATTGAAGGGAGGAGCCTCCATAAGGGGGAGGAGTCTGCCAAGCGGCCAACTTCTATGGTAGATTGCATTTGGCTTGCATGTTTTGCCATTGAAAAAGAACCACCAGAAAAAGGCAAACAAAGTACCAGGACTCGGTTGTACTGCCCTAAAATCTGCATGGTCTTCAAATGCACAGTGTGGACAAGACCTTAAAGGGGTTGTTCACTTTTTGGGCAACCCCTTTCCATGGGACTTATTAGAGCATATGAAGGTAATAAAGAGAGGTTCCCAAATCAGAAAACTCTTCTATAAGCCAGAACGGAGATACTCTGCAGCTCTAGCAATAGCCGATCAGCATGGGACTTACTCAATTACGAGGGGTGATCCAATGTGGACTATCCCTTTAAATAATAGTTCACTGATATAATTACCAGGAAGATTTACACAGTCACCACATGAAGGTTCTAGATGAACTCCCAAGAACATGATGGGGAATACGCAACAATGTATCACATCACCACTGGTCAGTAGATACATGAACAATCCATCGAAGTCCTTATTACATTACATGTCCAATCCCTTGGTCCATACAGATTGTACAGGGGGGGGGGGGACATTTGGTGATTTGCACTTTGGTATAGACCATGACAACTGTCCACTAATCTCTGGATACATAAGAACACGGCAGGAAAAGCACAGATGTTTATTATGTGGCCATGACGAGAAGATACATTGTAGCACCGCACAATACAGGAGAACAGACTGTACCGAGAGACACGACACAGATATAGGGGGTCCGTCAGCGTCTTATACTGCCCTTGGTGCGTACACAGCAGCCTACGGTGTTCATCCCGCCAAAACCACGCAACCCTTAGGGTATGTTCACACGACCATGTTTCAGACTAATGGAGGCGTTTTACGCCTGAATTACGTGTGAAAAACCGGCTCCGTTACGCCGACAAACATCTGCCCATTACTTTCAATGGGTTTTACGATGTACTGTGCCGAGGACCTATCGTTTTACGCCTCGCTGTCAAAAGACGGCTCGTCAAAAAAAGTGCAGGACACTTCCTGGGACGTAATTGGAGCCGTTCTTCATTGACTCCATTGAAAAACAGCACCAATTACGTCCGTAATGGACGCCGCGAAAAACGCGACTACGAGCAATTACGTCTGAAATTCAGGAGCTGTTTTCGCCTGAAAACAGCTCCGTAATTTCAGATGTATCTTGCGTTTGCGTGTGAACCTACCCTTACACAACGGAGACAAACTGAAACCTATGTCAGTCAGGACGCAGATGTGAACATAGCGGAGAGGGGAGGTGGGGGAGCGCTCCCCTCATATAGGGCCTGTTCACATCAGCGTTCGCTTTCCGTTCCGGGGTTCCGTCGGAGGTTTCCGTCGGGTGAACCCCGCAACGGAAAGTGAAAGTGAAACCACAGCTTCTGTTTAGTCACCGACGGAACTCCAGAACGGAAAGCGAACAGTGATGTGAACAGGCCCAACCATCCATTTTTTATGTCCTTTTGGCTACTAGGAGTGCGGACCTGTCGATGTAATATCCTGCCCTAACCAAAAGCAACGTAATAGCTGATAGATCCACGCCAACACGCCAATGAAATCCAACCCAACAGGTTAAAATCTGATTATTAATTATAGGGATCGTCCATTCTTATACAAAGTGTAATTAGTGTATAATGAAAAGTTCTGCAACTTTCTAATGTATTTCCGTTCTTCACCGTTTCCAAGATCTCTGCTGTCAGTGAATAGGAACTTTCTTGCTTGCACCCAGTGGCTGAAAATATGTACAGAGCTAATACTTCTCACAGCTGAGGTTTTGTTGCAGCTGTATCCATTCTAGACAATCCTCTGTGAGTTCAACAGGCTGGAATTTTCATACATTTTACTTGCACTGATACATTGTAGCAAACTGCAAGGACAGGAGAGATTGATGTGTTTAGCTTAGAAACATGTGGTTTTGGGGGGTGGTAAACTGAGCAAGAGCCGTCACATCTGGTAGAATTGCAGATAGAGCCCCCAACAGCAGTGTGAACAGAGCCACATTTGGATATGGAATTGCAGTATTATATTGGCTCTTTAAGGAATTATTTGGATACTGCATATTATTTGGGCACTATATGTGGTATTATGTGGACTGTATGTGGTGGTATTATGTGGACTGTATATGTGGTATTATGTGGACTGTATGTGGTGGTATGTGGACTGTATATGGTGGTATTATGTGGACTGTATATGTGGTATTATGTGGACTGTATATGTGGTATTATGTGGACTGTATATGTGGTATTATGTGGACTGTATGTGGTGGTATTATGTGGACTGTATATGGTGATATTATGTGGACTGTAGCTGGTGGTATTATGTGGACTGTATATGGTGGTATTATGCAGACTGTATATGTGGCATTATGTGGACTGTATATGGTGGTATTATGTGGACTGTACATGTGGTATTATGTGGACTGTATATGTGGTATTATGTGGACTGTACATGTGGTATTATGTGGACTGTACATGTGGTATTATGTGGACTGTATGTGGTGGTATTATGTGGACTGTATGTGGTGGTATGTGGACTGTATATGGTGATATTATGTGGACTGTATATGGTGATATTATGTGGACTGTATATGGTGATATTATGTGGACTGTATATGGTGGTATTATGTGGACTGTATATGGTGATATTATGTGGACTGTATATGTGGTATTATGTGGACTGTATGTGGTGGTATTATGTGGACTGTATATGTGGTATTATGTGGACTGTATATGGTGGTATTATGTGGACTGTATATGGTGGTATTATGTGGACTGTATATGGTGGTATTATGTGGACTGAACATGTGGTACTATGTGGACTGGAAATTATGATATTATGTGGACTGTATATGTGGTATTATGTGGACTGTACATGTGGTATTATGTGGACTGTACATGTGGTATTATGTGGACTGCATGTGGTGGTATTATGTGGACTGTATGTGGTGGTATGTGGACTGTATATGGTGATATTATGTGGACTGTATATGGTGATATTATGTGGACTGTATATGGTGATATTATGTGGACTGTATATGGTGGTATTATGTGGACTGTATATGGTGGTATTATGTGGACTGTATATGTGGTATTATGTGGACTGTATGTGGTGGTGGTATTATGTGGACTGTATATGTGGTATAATGTGGACTGTATATTGTGGTATTATGTGGACTGTATATGGTGGTATTATGTGGACTGTATATGGTGATATTATGTGGACTGTATATGGTGATATTATGTGGACTGTATATGGTGATATTATGTGGACTGTATATGGTGATATTATGTGGACTGTATATGGTGGTATTATGTGGACTGTATATGGTGGTATTATGTGGACTGTACATGTGGTATTATGTGGACTGTATATGTGGTATTATGTGGACTGTACATGTGGTATTATGTGGACTGTACATGTGGTATTATGTGGACTGTATGTGGTGGTATTATGTGGACTGTATATGGTGATATTATGTGGACTGTATATGGTGGTATTATGTGGACTGTATATGGTGATATTATGTGGACTGTATATGGTGGTATTATGTGGACTGTATATGGTGATATTATGTGGACTGTATATGGTGATATTATGTGGACTGTATATGGTGGTATTATGTGGACTGTATATGGTGGTATTATGTGGACTGTATATGGTGGTATTATGTGAACTGTACATGTGGTATTATGTGGACTGTATATGGTGATATTATGTGGACTGTATATGGTGATATTATGTGGACTGTATATGGTGGTATTATGTGGACTGTATATGGTGGTATTATGTGGACTCTATATGTGGTATTATGTGGACTGTACATGTGGTATTATGTGGACTGTACATGTGGTATTATGAGGACTGTATGTGGTATTATGTGGACTGTATGTGGTGGTATATTGTGGACTGTACATGTGGTATTATGTGGACTGTATGTGGTATTATGCGGACTGTAGCTGGTGGTGGTATGTGGACTGTATATGTGGCATTATGTGGACTGTATATGGTGGTATTATGCGGATTGTATATGGTGGTATTATGCGGACTGTATATGGTGGTATTATGCGGACTGTATATGTGGCATTATGTGGACTGTATATGGTGGTATTATGCGGAATGTATATGTGGCATTATGTGGACTGTATATGGTGGTATTATGCGGACTGTATATGGTGGTATTATGCGGACTGTATATGTGGCATTATGCGGACTGTATATGGTGGTATTATGTGGACTGTATATGGTGGTATTATATGGACTGTATATGGTGGTATTATGCGGACTGTATATGTGGCATTATGTGGACTGTATATGGTGGTATTATGTGGACTGTAGCTGGTGGTATTATGCGGACTGTATATGGTGCCATTATGCGGACTGTAGCTGGTGGCATTATGTGGACTGTAGCTGGTGGTATTATGCGGACTGTATATGGTGGCATTATGCGGACTGTAGCTGGTGGCATTATGTGGACTGTATATGGTGGTATTATGTGGACTGTATATGGTGGTATTATGTGGACTGTATATGGTGGTATTATGCGGACTGTAGCTGGTGGTATTATGTGGACTGTATATGGTGGTATTATGGGGACTGTAGCTGGTGGTATTATGGGGACTGTATATGGTGGTATTATGTGGACTGTAGCTGGTGGTATTATGCGGACTGTATATGGTGGTATTATGTGGACTGTAGCTGGTGGTATTATGCGGACTGTATATGGTGGTATTATGTGGACTGTAGCTGGTGGCATTATGTGGACTGTATATGGTGATATTATGTGGACTGTATATGGTGGTATTATGCAGACTATATATGGTGGTATTATGCGGACTGTATATGGTGGTATTATGTGGACTGTATATGGTGGTATTATGTGGACTGTATATGGTGGTATTATGCGGACTATATATGGTGGTATTATGCGGACTGTATATGGTGGTATTATGTGGACTGTATATGGTGGTATTATGCGGACTATATATGGTGGTATTATGCGGACTGTATATGGTGGTATTATGTGGACTGTATATGTGGTATTATGTGGACTGTATATGGTGGTATTATGCGGACTATATATGGTGGTATTATGCGGACTGTATATGGTGATATTATGCGGACTATATATGGTGGTATTATGCGGACTGTATATGGTGGTATTATGTGGACTGTATATGGTGGTATTATGTGGACTGTATATGGTGATATTATGCGGACTATATATGGTGGTATTATGCGGACTGTATATGGTGGTATTATGTGGACTGTATATGGTGGTATTATGCGGACTATATATGGTGGTATTATGCGGACTGTATATGGTGGTATTATGTGGACTGTATATGTGGTATTATGTGGACTGTATATGGTGGTATTATGTGGACTATATATGGTGGTATTATGCGGACTGTATATGGTGGTATTATGTGGACTGTATATGGGGGTATTATGTGGACTGTAGCTGGTGGCATTATGTGGACTGTATATGTGGTATTATGTGGACTGTATATGGTGATATTATGTGGACTGTATATGGTGATATTATGTGGACTGTATATGGTGGTATTATGCGGACTATATATGGTGGTATTATGTGGACTGTATATGTGGTATTATGTGGACTGTATATGGTGGTATTATGTGGACTGTATATGGTGGTATTATGCAGACTATATATGGTGGTATTATGCGGACTATATATGGTGGTATTATGCGGACTGTATATGGTGGTATTATGTGGACTGTATATGGTGGTATTATGTGGACTGTAGCTGGTGGTATTATGTGGACACTGTATAGGCATTGCATAGCCTAAATGATTCTCAGTCCATAATTTAGACGGAGCATGGTAGTATTCAGCTATAAACCTTCAGGATAAAAGTTCTGCTTTGCTTGTTGCCCACTGCCCCATTATCCATTAAAACTGAACCTGACTGTTTAGACTGGACTGCAACAGACCCTCAGCTGTGAGAAGTATTAAGGCTGTAAATGTTTTCCACCTCTGGAGGAAAACAAGAATGTGCTAATTCACTGACAGCAAGCAGATATATTGAAGGTGACTAATTTAAATACAGATTTTATTAGAAATTTGCAGAGCTTTATGTCCATAAACCACTTTTAGACGTCCTGCACGCGGGACGGAAATTCTGCAGCATTTATGCAAACTAATCTGACATGCTGCAGAATGCAAATCCGCGCCACAGGTCACTTTCTGCACAAGTTTTCTGCTGATTTTTTACACAGCGCGTGGATGAGATTTGTTCACGTTTTTTTAAGGTATATTCACTGTTTTTGGGGGGGTTTTTCCACCATTTTTTTTTAAAGTGGTGTTTACAGTACCTGCTTTTTTACATACGTTTTTTTATGTGCCGTTTTTCACATTGATCATGTGATTCAAAGATCGTGATCAAAACGCCACAAAGACGTTATAAAAAACACGTGATTTTTGGATCAGACATAAAATAAAATAGAGGTTTATGGGAGAAAATCTTCACTAATAGTATGAAAAAAATGCCAAACCAACCCCAGGATGCGATTTAAAAAAAACACACGAAAAAAATGTCACAAAACCTGCAATGTTTGATTTGCGTTTAATATTTCCTCTTTGTCTTCCAGCAAATATCTGTCCGCAGTTCCATAAGTAGCGATTCCAATAAGAGAACTTTCTAAGTATTACATGTGCAATTGTGTTCCGTAATCCAACCGGGTCCAGAATTCTGCATACAATTCATACATTGACCTCAAGGCCGCGTTCCCGGATAAAAACCACGCAGCGTATCCAACCTGGAACCCGCAGTACATTCCGTCCGAAAACCGCACCACATTGTGGTGCGTTTTTTCGGGCAGAATTTTCAATGCGGTAAAAAAACGCTCATACTTACGTAGGTCGTTGTTATGGCGACGCATCCCTCCATTGCAGTCCGATCCGGCCTGCCTGACACTGCAGCCCATGTGACCACTGCAGCCTGTGATTGGCTACAGCGGTTACATGGTATGTAACGTCATCCCAGGAGGCCGGACTGCAGGAAGGAGGGGGGAGATTTTCCGTAGTTGCGATATTTTGTGTCGTAATCGCTGTGAATACGCACGCAAAAGTCGCAACACTTGGCTTTCTGCAACGGAAAATCAAGAAAAACGCAATATAAATTGACATGCTGCGAAATTAAGTTCCACGCCGCAGGTCAATTTATTAAAATTTACGCTACGTGGGAACCCCGCCTAAGGCTGAATTCCCACGTAGCATAAACGCTGCGGAATTTTCCGCAACAAAATTCTGTGCGGAAATTCCGCAGCATTTAGAGTAGTGGCAAAAAAAAAAGTGTTTTTCTAGAGATTCTGCTGCAGTTTTTCCTTATGCAGAAAATCTGCAGCGTATCCTGTGTGTGGGAACAAAGCCTACTAGTAACACAGTATGCAGTGAGCTCCCCCTAGTGTTGGCTGCTGGCAGATAGAATTTTATCATTTACCTCTATGTCTATGCAGGGGATTTGAAGCTCTGTTTTAGAAAAAAAAGAGCTCCGACCCCTATAAAGATATATTATGAAATTGATCAGTGCAGAATTTTTGACCTAAAACCAACAAAATGTTAAAGAAGGAACTTTCAGTTGAAATATCCTTCTAGGAACTGTGACAATATAACACTATTACATGCTCTTATGACGTCAGCAGCTTCAATTGCATTTATTATTTATCCAGACAACAAAATAGCCACAACCGATGTGTGAAAACGTTTATTCCATGTCCTTATAAGTGCAGGGAGTACCAATAATCAAATAATTAGACTTTATTAACATGCAAATATTTTATCAAATTCTTACAATACAGATCAATACAGAGAACTCTCCAGACGTTCACAGGGAGCATTGGAAATAAAAATCATTTCATCTTGTATAAGGGATACATGGAAAAATAAGAGGTGCCACCTAGTGGTCAATGTCTAGAAGGCAACTCTCATTACATTAAAGGGCAATTCCAATCATAATTGGGGTTGGTTTTTTTCAACTACCCCTTATAATTTTGCTGGCACCCTAGAGCTCATCATGGGGAGACAGGGGGCTGCAGGGTAAACTAAACATTCAATGGAAAACATAGAAATCAATGAGCGTCGACTGTTTTCATGGGTCGCCTGTGGACATCTGGTGCTCTGGATCCTAGAAAAAAGGGGTGCTGATTTCAGGACCCACATCTATTAGCTCAACATGTCCTGATAGGAATTTTAGATAGGGTTGTCTATAGCAAACATACCCTTTTATGAGTGATTTTTATATTCTCTATTTTACCCTGTGCTCAGTGTTGCCCCCTGCTGATTTATTTGAGAAGGTGAAGTGAGGTGACAACTGTTTTGAGCCCATTTCTGCCTCACAAAAGTGGTTGTCACTTTCCGAGACCATTCAGCCATTGACCAGTCAAATAAAGCTGATTATCTTTATTCCACCGGCACTGCCTGCTAATATACTGCCCCCTTTGGACAAGAATGTAGGTGCGGACTGGTAGGAGAATTTTTATATGTGGATGGAATTGCACTTTAAGGTTTAATATGGATACAAGAATACACATCAAGCATAATACATAACATAAGACAAAAAATAACTGGAGCAGAAACAAGAAAAGATCTGCACAGACAAGAGTCCCTTCACATACGGTGATTGTCTGGAATTAATTAGAATGGGCTGGGTCCATATCACATAATCTCCCCCTAAGGGACTGTACAAATACATTTTATTAAAAAGATGCACACAGGACAGGCACACACAGGACAGGCATACACAGACTACATTTCAACAGGTAAGAAGAAGATCTTTGGAACAATCATTAAGAAGCAGCATTTATTTATTCAACACCATACTACAAAATGCACAAAGTTTCAGGATTTATTAGGATCTAAATACGCAAAAGACAATCAAAGTGGAAGACGGGAAGTCCTGTCTGTGAAGTTATAGGAAAACATTGCATGGATGTCTTCAGATAATCCATCTTTATGGTGGTCGGAACTCCTTTTTTCTTATACAGAGCTCCAAATCCCCTACAAAGACATAGGTAAATGATACAATTCTGAATGTCTGCAGCCGCCACTAGGTGGAGCTCAGGAGCTTACTGCATACTGATTATACATTGAACTCAATAATAAATCTGTCTGCAGAAAGCTCATAAGCTCCCCCTAGTGGTGGTTACAGGCAGACAGAGTGGTATCATATATCTCTATGGCTTTATGAAGGGAAAGGGGATATGACTTTCTGTATAAAAAAAAATAAAAAAAAAATTCGACCACTTTAATGTGAGAATTATCTTTCATCTGCACTGAATTGTGGACCTAAAATAAAATAGTGTTAAAAGGTGGAGATTCGCTTTAAAGTTTTATTAGAAGAGAGGAATAAAGCAGAGATCCTGACATACAAATGAAAGGTTTTTCTTTATCTTTTAACAGACATAGCTGTATACTGTCAGACTGCGTGTAGCTTCATGGAAATATCCACCATTGAACATTTTTTTTTCTCTTTAAATCTAAATAAATCAACATTTCTGTGCTGATTCATTTTTTAATATATCTTTTGGGGCTCTGTTTTTCTGATACAGAATCTCCAAATCTCTGAATAGACTTAGGGGGGAATTTATCAACTGTTCTACGCCAGTTTTATGGCTGAAATGTCGCAAAAATTTCCAACAAGTGGGTGGAGTTTAGTTGGAGGGCGGGGCCAGCGCCGCTCAACACATTTACCATAATTTATGCCTGAAACTGGTGTAAGTTATAGAGGAAATCTACACCAGCTTCTGGCTTGCAGATATTTTACTCAGTGGCGCGTGGACAGCAGAAGATCCAACAAATTTATGAAGAGGTGTGTGTCTCCTAATAAATTTTTCACCTCTTGCTTTAGCTTGTTTCCTATAAGTATGGAATCCCAGTTTTAATAATTTCCCCCCGTAGAGTTACAAGATAATATTCTGTCTGTCTGAAGTCACCACTAGGGGGAGCTCACTGCATACTGTTTATACATTGAACTCTTTAATAAAACAGTGTGCAGTAAGCTCCTGAGCTCCCTCTGGTGGTGACTGCCGACAGCATGAATGTCATCATTTAACTCTAAGGACTATGCAGGGGATTTGGAGCTCTGTATCAGCAAAACGGAGCTCCAACTTCTATAAAGATATATTAAGAAAGGAATCAGCACAGAATGTTAGACCTAAAATGACTCGGTGCCTCAAGGTGGAGATACATTTTAAGGTATTGACCTGTCATGAACACGATTTAGTACATTATATTTGGAGACTTAGAGGTATATATGTTTGTATCTTATAACATATGAATATGTATTAAATGTGTGTTAACATAAAGCATATAACATATTGTGTTACGTATTATATATTATGAGGTCACTTCGTGGACTTCTGTTGTTACATCTTATATACGGACCTGCCTGAAGGACAAGCTTCACCCAGTTACTCCCTGAATAATGTTTCCGAGGGTGTACACACCATATAGACCGCCAAAGCCCAGCGAAGGGGGAGGTGTGGGGTCTGGTTAGCCTATTCCCCCTACCTCATGGGTAAAGGAAATCTAGACTAGACTCCCCCTCTCCACAGACCCCACAATGGTAGTAAAAACAGAAGGGGAAACAGACAATGGCCACGCTGCCCTTTAAGGGAAGGAAGAGGGCGAACAAGCAGTATCTCTGAATGTAAGAGTATGACGGGGTAACCATACACCAAAAGGGGGACCCTCATTTCTATCTCCCTAAAAGACAAAGATATGACCAAGAAATGGCTGAAAATTAAATGTAATACCTTGATAGAGAAGGACGCCGGGAGACAATGGGGACTTATAGAAATTGAATGCCAGACGTTGAGATTTTCCCACGTTAGATACTTTGTATCAGTTTATGGTTAATCCATCGTTTTCTTTATCACTTGGTGACTGATACATTTTACATCACAATCCAATAGTCAAGGATCCTTTCCGTATTGTTTACATGTCAGATCAGTCATAATGCAAAGTGTTCACTTTCTGCACATGACGATATTTGCGAGGACAAGACGCGGCGGTATCCATCTTGTTGCCATAACAAATCATTAAAAGCGGCCACACCTCAGAAATTACAATGTTGATGAAATCTGCCTCTCTATAGTGAGATAATCCTCAATGTTGCAATGAGTTTTGGCACCCGCTGATACCCCAATGTGACAGCGACTACATCAGCTGACCCCCAAACTGTGAAGTGCGCCCCTATACCCAGTGAGGAACAGTGCCCTGCTCCAGCAAGCTGATGGTTGAACACAATACTCTGCAGCCCCTCCCCCAGCTTGCAGATGATTCTGCTGAAAATTACAGCTTTGGGGTTGTAATTTATTACCCTGGTTGAGTCTTGGGGTTCGGCAGGTGAGGAAACAAATGTAAGACCCCCTGAGCCAGATCACACACTGACGGGGAATTAGTGAATTAAGTAACATGAAGAATCGGTCATTTGCTCCGAAAATCATTAGAAACCACGGTCCAACATTTGCAATAAAAGAGAATACAAACAAACAAGGAGGATACATGGTTTCATATCTATGATTGACAGGTCCCACCCTTGGGTCATGGATGCCAATCCTCCCACTATATATATATATATATATATATATATATATTCTAACACCCCCGGTCCTGGAGATACTGATTATTATTGAACGGTTCTGGGAAATGTACTCTAGGAAATGTGGCGGTCTACCGGCGGTGCAGTGTAAGGTTCTGGTTTGGGTGTAAACATTTGCTGTTTGTCTCCGGTCATCTAGTGTCATGTTGGTTACGTTTTGGAACTGGGATGGTTTTGAGAAAGGTTTTGGCACCTTGTTAGGTCATAGCGACCTGCTGGTACAAATGACGCGGCTTCAGAGACAAGATTTGGCAAAAAGCTTTGACATCAACCGGCCCACTTTCAAAACTGTCAGAGTGACCCTATATGTACAAATACAGACATTGTGAGAGTAGCAGGCAGCGTGCGGGTGATTGCCTGGACTTGTTATTACTGGGCGCGCTGCTTGCGTTCCTCCTCGGTGTTTGGGTAATACAGGTGGCACTCTGGGTCGCCTCGAATCATGGGGGCTCCAGCAATCATCTTTCCAGTATTGGGGTTGACACACCAGCATTCTCCACGTTGACCATTCAGGGACATCTTACACTGTAAGAGGAGATGGGAGAAGAAGTAACTCAGGGGAGGGCCTCCAAGTAGATCACATACACACAGGGCCGCTACATGATCAAATATGCAAAACAAGAACATCGGTCACGCCCACGAGCAACATTGTAACTAAAATCAGGTGCTCCTGTTACTAAGACTTAGAGGGGGTTTCTGCTTATATGGAAATATTCTACTATACCCAAATAGGGCACATGGAAAGAAGTTGTCCTATTTAACCATTGTAAAAGGAAAAGTTCAGAAACTTTTGCGTATACTTTGTGTTTCAATTTCATTTCTAAGATCTCTGCTTGCTGAGATAGGAGCATTAAGGTTTGTATGCACAGGCTGAATGGACATACAGACATAATAATGGAAGGTGGATACAGTTGAATCTAGTCAAGTCAATCTTGCGGATTTCTGGCTGATATATTTTACCTGCACTCAGGAGGACAGGAGAGAGATTTGTGCTGTGAATGTATTTAATAAACAGAGGATGGTCTAGACTGGATACATTGTAACAAACCCTAAGCTCAGTCTCTGAATGTAAACAAGAATGTTCCCATTTACTGACAGCTAGCAGAGATCTTGAAAATGGTGAAGAAGTGAAACACAAAGTATATTTACATAAAACTGAAAAACCCCTTAAAGAGGAGTCATGTGATTCCAGCGTGCGCTCACCTGTTTAAGATTGAACAAACCATTCTTGTCACAGTTCGGGATGTGGAGAGCGTAGAGATGTTCCAGCGGCCCTCTCTCGTCAGGAAGATTCATGGAGGAAATCCTCTCCAAGACCTGATCCAACTGTTGCTGACAGAGACTCTGAAAATGGGAAGGAGATTGTGAGATCTGCACAACATTGTATCAATCACTGGTGTCAATCAATCACTGGTGTCAATCACTGGAATCAATCACTGGTGTCAATCAATCACTGGTGTCAATCAATCACTGGTGTCAATCAATCACTGGTGTCAATCACTGGTGTCAATCAATCACTGGTGTCAATCAATCACTGGTGTCAATCAATCACTGGTGTCAATCACTGGACTCAATCACTGGACTCAATCACTGGACTCAATCACTGGTGTCAATCACAGGTATCAATCACAGGTATCAATCACAGGTGTCAATCACCGGTGTCAATCACTGGTGTCAATCACCGTTATCAATCACCGGTGTCAATCACTGCTATCAGCCTTTCAGAGATCACCACCTGGTCATATAGTGATAACATTGAAACAAAGCCTTCAGCTGGGGGAGCAGGACTGACGCTGGCCATACACATAGATGTATAAGTTGGCTGAACTTTCCGATTTCGGCGAGACCGGCCGACCATCTAATGTGTATAGCGGCGTCCTGACTCTTCCTCTAAGAGAGATGTCAAGGGAGAGAGAGGTGGATTCTTTTGTTCGTTAGTAGATAAGCCGTTGTCAGAGAAGTCTAGCCGCGTTTTTCTCTATTCTCCCTATTGAAAACTCATGCACGATCAGCCGAGCCGAGCATGTGCCTGAGTACGGGGGTATCGAGAGGAATAGCGGTCTGCTGAAAGATCGTACAAGTCTCCCTGCAGTCCTATATACTAGTCACATCCCCATATTGTGCATATCCACTACTCTCAACCCTTTTTTTTTTTTTTTTTTTTTTAAACCTGACATTTAAAAAAAATAAATTATGTCTCCTGCCTAATCTGCCGCCTGTTACCACATGTAAATAGCCCCATTTTCAGCTACCTCTGTATGTACACTCATTCAGGGAAGTAGGACCGCCCACTGGACTCCTAAGATCAGAATGTGCAGAAGTTTAGATCAGTAAATTACAAGTTGAACTGAATCCTTTTCCCATAAAATTATATATCAATCTACTCAGCTCCTCCTGCTCTATAGCATGCTGCCCGCAGCTCAGATTTCATTTTTAATGAGACAGGGTCCCTTTAAGGATTTAATTTGATGGAGTTTCCCCTTACTTGAGGCCATTTATGGTGACACAGAGAACAGCACAAAACCTCACAGACATTGATAATATCCCTGTCAGTTCGTCTGTGTGGGGGAAGGGAAGTGACAACCATTGTGACCACATTCTGTTCTTTTAGCATCGGTTGTCACCCAGAGGAGAATCCACTCCACAATGACTCCAGTTTTCTGCTGCCCCTTCCACTCTCGGCTTTCATCATCCCTAGTGATCACGGAGTAAGACGCTGGGCCCTATAGGATCTGTTATTCTTGCCCCGTGATGGTGTAATCTGCCGTGTCTTTACATCTGTGACTCACCCTCTGAGCTGCCGGTCTTGCGTTCTTCTTCTCTTCATGAGGATGTTTGTTGACTTTCGACCGGTGATGTTCGCTGGCTCTTCCGCGGTTTACAGCATCTTCCTTTACTGGAGGTCTCACCGGTCTTCTTGGGAAAATATCGGCCACCATGGGTCCTGCATCCAGGTTGTTGTCCACAAGCATGCCGTCTGAGCGCTCCTCCGGAACATCTGGGAAAAGACGACATCTCCATGAGGGTCATACATTGTCACCGCCACAGTCCCTACCATACGTGACGGAAGGCGGCAATGCGGCTGAAGAGATAACGGCGATATTTATTTATAATGTCATAGAATGAATGTATCTAGTAGCCAATGAAATTTTGACACATTTATCAAAATAGTCATATGATCAATTTGGGGAATCTCTAGGCACGTTGGATACATTTGTCTTCTTTTGTCTCAACTCATGGCTGCCAAACAGATACATTTTCTGGCAAAAAAAATGGCGCACAACTTTAGTGCTTTTAGCCACGCCTGTTTTTCTAGACACTTTTCAATATTGTTGAGATAAGTAAAAAGTGTCTAAATTATTTACTAAATGTAGCACATGCCACCTCCGTTATTTTGGCGCAATTTGCGAGGAAATCTCCCCCAAATACAGTCCATGGTGATTAATTTATACACTAAATCTCAATCCATTATATGTTACAGGAATTCTGTATATTCCTAAGATTAGAAGTGACTTTATAATAAACTTTATGTTCCCATTTGGTCACCAATTGTTGATCTCAGGGGCCGCAGGGACAGGTTATCTTTAAATGAAGCCCCACATTTATTTCTAATCTGTCACCACATTATAAGTGCCCTGTCTCCTACTTACGGAGATGGCGCTATAATGTAGGCGACAGTAATGCTTTTTATTTAATAAAACGATTAGTTTTCACCACTTTATTAGCAATTTTAGATTTATGCTAATGAGTTGCTTAATGCCCAAGTGGGCGTGTTTTTACTTTAGACCAAGTGGGCGTTGTACAGAGGCGTGTAAGACGCTGACCAATCAGTGACCCATCAGTGTCATGCACTCCTCTTCATTCATTTCGGCAGCGCATAGGGATCCTTTTAGATCGCTATGTGCTGTCTAAGGCTGGGTTCACACGTGCACGTCCATTACGGCTGAAATTACGGAGCTGTTTTCATGAGAAAACCGCTCCAGCATTTCAGCCGTAATGGCATGATCAGGCGCTTTTCGCTGCGTCCATTACGGACGTAATTGGAGCTGTTTTTCTATGGAGTCATTGGGAAACGGCTCCAATTACGTCCCAAGAAGTGAGTCACTTCTTTGACGCGGGCGTCTTTTTTACGAGCTGTCTTTTGACAGCGGCACGTAAAAAAAATTACCGTCGGCACAGAACATCGTAAGACCCATTCAAATGAAATGGCAGATGTTTGCCGGCGCTTTGGAGCCGTATTTTCGAACGTAATTCGAGGTTAAAACGCCCGAATTACATCCGGAAATAGTGCGTGTGAACACAGCCTTATACTAACGCATTAACGATACTGAAGTGTTTAGACAGTGAATAGATATTCCACGGGATGTCTATTCACAATCTCTGCACTTCGTTACTCTGTCTGTGGTAGTTACAGCAGAGGAAGCATAATCTCGCGAGATTACGCTGTAAATGACAGGTTACAGCGAGATTACGCTTTGCTCTGCTGTAACTACCATAGAAACAGTAATGAAGTGCAGAGATTGTGAATAGACATCCCGTGGAATGTCTATTCACTGTCTAAAAACTTCAGTATCGTAAGGGTATGTGCACACACACTAATTACGTCCGTAATTGACGGACGTATTTCGGCCGCAAGTCCCGGACCGAACACAGTGCAGGGAGCCGGGCTCCTAGCATCATACTTATGTACGACGCTAGGAGTCCCTGCCTCTCCGTGGAACTACTGTCCCGTAATGAAAACATGATTATACTACGGGACAGTTGTCCTGCAGCGAGGCAGGGACTCCTAGCATCGTACATAAGTATGATGCTAGGAGCCCGGCTCCCTGCACTGTGTTCGGTCCGGGACTTGCGGCCGAAATACGTCCGTCAATTACGGACGTAATTAGTGTGTGTGCACATACCCTTAATGTGTAAGTATAAGACAGCGCATAGTGAGCTAAAAGGATCCCTATGCGCTGCCGAAATGAATGGAGAGGAGTGCATGACGCTGATTGGTCACTGATTGGTCAGCGTCTTACACGCCTCTGTACAACGCCCACTTGGTCTAAAGTAAAAACACGCCCACTTGGGCATTAAGCAACTCATTAGCATAAATCTAAAATCGCTAATAAAGTGGTGAAAACAAATCATTTTATTAAATACAAAGCACTGCTGTCATCTACATTATAGCGCCGATCTCCTTATGCAGGAGACAGGGCACTTATAATGTGATGACAGAGCCTCCTTAAGTCCACAAAGATCACACGTGGCCAGTACAATGACTCCCATTAAGAACAGTTGTAGGTTAGCAAAACTCCCAGAACTCCCCATTAAAATCAGCTCCAGGACCCATTCAACGTAGTCGGCGTATCCCAGCTACCAGACCACCACCCATGTTTATTTTTGTCTGATTGACATGTTATAAAAGTGTATTACCAAAAATAAGTAGGATCTCTTTACTTAGGCTCCTCCCTTTTCACTGAGGCTCCTCCTCTTAAATAGGCTCCTCCTCTTAGTCTATATGCAGCAGTTTCCTGATAATCTTTTTTCAACGGTGGTTTAGTTTCTTATAGTTTATATTGATACTGTTAGTGAAGGCAATCATCTCCATGTACTGCTGAGTTTGTGCTTATACATGACAGCTCATCTGAACAAGCAGAGCTGCAGTGTAAAGCATGGGGGAGAAAGAGAGCAGTAGCCTGAGCCTGTGATACAGTAATCAGAGCCATGAATGTAACTGATCCACTACCCTTGCCTCATACATCAGAGAAGGGCAATAGAGACTGTAAGAATTGTTATAAAGTACAATGTATGGCTAAGTTCCATATTTTATTGATGTGAGACACATGTAGCAATAGAGGAGGAGATGGGTCGTATCTGTCCTCCGAGCAGACGGCTCACTGCAGGGATCATGTATCAGGATCATGTATCTGGTGGTTACTGTTGTCCCAGTCACATTAGGTTAAATAAACTCTTTCACAATGTCTCAGCTTCTCTCCAAGATGTGGCGGTCATTATAACCTCCTGACCCCGATTCTGCTAACCGATGCTGAAATACTCCAAAAAAAAGAAATCTATTATATGTTAAAGGGGTTCTGTATGTTTATAGCATTATAAGTGACTCTATAATATACTTTATGTTCTTATTTGGTCCAGAATTGTTGACCTTCGGGGCCACGGGTGCAGGTGAGGAAGCATTTGTGACTTAAAGTGAGACTCCACTTATATTAAACATTGATTATATAGTCATTTTATGTATATTCATTCATGACTTTTTTGCTGTGGTAAAAAAAATAAATCATGTTACTATCTGGAAACTGTCAGCATGCTGCAGTTGGTGGATCTGGAAATGTTTATTGTATGTGATGTGGTTGTGTTTATGTTGTGTGTTTATTGTTATTGTTTCATTGTATTCTTTTGTTTATGATTATTATGATATTGTGTTTTTTCTTCAGAGCTGTTGTGATACATACAATTTCCTTTTGGGATTAATAAAGTTATCTAATATAATATTATTTGTCTCTAGGACTGTAAGTCCATAACGTTGTCCTGCCGTGGGTCTGATTGGCTCATTAATACCATAAAAAGGTTTTTCCATCAGTAGTTAGAACACGTGAACGTGCTCAGCGGTTTCCTCATCTCTGAGTGAGTCCTGGTCCTTCGTTCCATACAATTTCTTACTCCTCAATGCAGCGGTCCCAGTGAAAAGGGACCCGTTAGGCTGGGTTCACACGACCTATTTTCAGACGTAATGGAGGCGTTTGACGCCTCAAATTACGTCTGAAAAGACGGCTCCAATACGTCAGCAAACATCTGCCCATTGCTTGCAATCTTACGATGTTCTGTGAAGACGAGTTGTCATTTTACGCGTCGCTGTCAAAATACGGCGCGTAAAATGACGGCTCGTAAAAAGAAGTGCCGGACACTTCTTGGGACGTTTTTGGAGCCGTTTTCTCATAGACTCTATTGAAAACAGCTCCAAAAACGGCCGTAAAAACGCAGCGAAAAACGCGAGCTGCTCAAAAAACTTCTGAAAATCAGGAGCTGTTTCCCTTGAAAACAGCTCCGTATTTTGAGACGTTTTTGACTCTGCGTGTGAACATTCCCTTAGGCCTTATTCACACGAAAGTATAATACGTCCGTACTACGCGCGTCGCATGGAACTATGTTACTGAATGGGGTCGTTTAGACTGTCAGCGAATTTCACGCAGCGTGTGTCCGCTGAGTGACACGCACGACATGTCCTATATTTGCCCGTGTTTCGCGCTGCACTCACCCATTGAAGTCAATGGGTGCGTGCAAATCGCGCTCGGCACACGGAAGCACTTCCGGGTGCCGCGTGTGATTCGCGCAACAGCAGTAAAAACAATGAATGAAAACAGAAAAGCACCACGTGCTACAAACATACAAGCAGAGTGTCATAATGATGGCGGCTGCGCGAAAATCACTCAACCGCGCATCATACGCTGATGACACATGGACCTTTTGCGTGCGCAAAACGCACACGCTCGTGTGAATCCGGCCTTATTAGTGACCACAATTAATTAGTTGTCTCCAGATAAAAAGCAATTCTAGATTTATTTTAATGTTTCCGCTTATTTCTCTGCTCCACCTTAAGCCCCCATAACAAGGCCCTCTCCCCCCCCCCCCCCCCCCCCCAACATATAAGTGGAGAGACACAGCTCAGATAAAGCAAAACAGCTTTACATATAAATACATGGGGAAGACCCGTTCCTACTGGGCAGTATATATGTATACAGAGAGTAGCAGCGTTTAGCGGTTTATAAATACAAAAAGATTCAAACTATTCATTCAAAAATATAAAAAATAAGCAAGAAAAGGACGTGAAAAACTGAGGAGGTGTAAAGAGATCCTGAGATGTCCTACCTAATGGAAACCAGGACGCAGCGCCGGCTCCACCGTACAGCAGACACCACCCGCGCCTGACGGACTGGCTTATAATGGGGTCCGTCGTTATAGCAGGAAAATAGTGCTACATCCAACAGACATGTGACCAGAGCCTGAACCCTCATCACATGACTGAACATGCCACTGCCCCCCACAAGATTAAGACATCTCCTGAAACACTTTGTGCTGCTGAGGACCCTGCTCCTTACTTTATGTAATTCTCAGTCTGTGACCTCCCACAAGTTCAGGACACTCCTCTCCTTAAATACTCTGTGCTGCTTGGGGACCCTGCTGCTTTCACTATGTAATTCTCAGTCTGTGACCTAACACAAAACCAGTCCACTCCTCTCCTGAAGTACTCTGTGCTGCTGTGGACCTCACTCCTTTATTATGTCTCTCTTCCCCTCCTCACATCATGACGCTGCCCATTGTCCATTATTCGGGCCAGCACTATATAGTAAGAGGATGTACCAGTAAATGATATACCAGATATCGGCATTCTTTAGGGTGCGTTTCTATAGGAGAGAAGCCTGCAGGGACCTGCTCCCAGTCTATACAACATCTCGTGAGTATCTGAAAGAACATCTACTCAGCGCTCACAGTCCCATACAATCCGCGGATTATCTAATGTTTGCACAGCGATTACAGAACATGGCAGCGCTCCATCGCCATCAGCACAATGAGAACATTCCTGCGCAGCGCTGACACTCCAACCGCCAACCAAGGTCCCACCGAGAACCAGGAACCTCAGTCCTGGAGAAGACAGCAGACATGGCATGTTCTAGTTAACAATTGCGTCCTTTAAAAGTATGTGAACCCACTGGAACTTGAGGTTACGGCACATGAAATAGATATTTCTAGCGGTTTATGGCCTGTGCCTCGTATCAGAAGAGGTCTCATCTTACTCCATAATTGTTTAATGACTTGCAAATCCACAATTTCCTAAAACAGAAATAACTACAAGTCTGTAGCCCTGACCTCACGGACAAATTTAAGAAGGGCACAAGTAACTGCCCTCCACAAGATGAGCACACCCCTCTCCTGAAATACTTTGTGCTGCTGGGGACTCTGCTCCTTCCACTATGTTTGTGACATACCACCAACAGAATAATGAGTGCAGCTCTGGAGTATAATACAGGATAAGTAATGTTATGTATGTACACAGTGACTCCACCAGCAGAATAGTGAGTGCAGCTCTGGAGTATAATACAAGATGTAACTCAGGATCTGTACAGGGTAAGTAATGCTATGCATTTACACAGTGACCCCACCAGCAGAATAGTGAGTGCAGCTCTGGAGTATAATACAGGATGTAACTCAGGATCAGTACAGGATAAGTAACGTAATGTATGTACACAGTGACTCCACCAGCAGAATAGTGAGTGCAGCTCTGGAGTGTAATACAGGATGTAACTCAGGATCAGTACAGGATAAGTAATGTTATGTATGTACACAGTGACTCCACCAGCAGAATAGTGAGTGCAGCTCTGGAGTATAATACAGGATGTAACTCAGGATCAGTACAGGATAAGTAATGTATGTACACAGTGACTCCACCAGCAGAATAGTGAGTGCAGCTCTGGAGTATAATACAGGATGTAACTCAGGATCAGTACAGGATAAGTAATGTATGTACACAGTGACTCCACCAGCAGAATAGTGAGTGCAGCTCTGGAGTATAATACAGGATGTAACTCAGAATCAGTACAGGATAAGTAATGTAATGTATGTACACAGTGACTCCACCAGCAGAAAAGTGAGTGCAGCTCTGGAGTATAATACAGGCTGTAATGTCATGTTTGTACACAGTGACACAACTTTGTATGTAAATTCCTTCTATACACTGAAAAATAGTGTGGACGTAGGCTTTAACCCATTGCATTTATTTTCTAATCTGACCACATAAAATAGTTTAGACATCAGTCTGTTTATTAGGTGTGTGTGTGTGTGTGTGTGTGTGTGTGTGTGTGTGTGTGTGTGTGTGTGTGTGTGTGTGTGTGTGTCTGTGTGTGTGTCTGTGTGTGTGTGTGTGTGTGTGTGTCTGTCTATCCGGCTCCGTTTAGGAATAGGGTCCGTTCTGCAAGTAAGATTCAAGCTGAAATACCAGTCACAGAGGTGGGAACGACAGTCCGCGATCAGTGTGATAACAGGCAGCGGGCAGTGTCAGCGCACATTTCGGACTCTACGTGAGTTGGCGCAGAGTGAGGCGTTCTGGTTAAACAATAACAATAGGAAGAATTTCATGACTTCTGTAAAGGATCTGGATGGGACGAGCCTGGTAACAAATCCCACTGTCCTTATGTGATTTCTGTCAGTTTTTGGCTTCTATTATCTTCTTAAAGTGAAACTTTACCTAAAACAGACGCTGAGAGGACCTGAAGTCTGAGCAGAGACTAGTTATTTTCCTTTAGTGGATGAGGTAATGGCTACAATCTCTAGTGAAGTGACAACCACTTTATTTCTAAGCCTGATATGCGCTCAGAATGGTTGTCACTTCCCTTCCCCCACAGATTTCAGTCACAAAGCTCCTCCAAAACTTAAACAACAAATTCCCCCATGAATGGCAGGCAGGATCTTGACAACACTCCTGATGTTTTGCCACAGTTTAGTAAACCACAATGTATCAATGTAAAGGTACAGTCACAAATGAAAATTTGCAAACAATCTGCTCCTTTAAGGCTCATTGTTTAGTCTATGTGATGCCTCCATTTACTGTTACAGTATGGTTTCTACATTGCAGCAGCTTGTGGTTATTAATGCCATGACAACTATTTTCCCACGCCAACTAATAGTTGTCAGACTTGGACGACTTACGCGCTTTGCCTGCACAGGTGTCAGGATCATGCAGAGGAGAAATTATTTAGAAGATGGAAGTAAGAAATAAGGCATCACAAGAGCTAAATAAAATAAAAAAAACTCACTATTTTTGCATTTCCGTCCTACATTTTACAGGTCCGATCATCATTAGTCTCCTATAGGGGTCATCAGTGGAGGTTAGATTGCACTATTAGGAATTAATATGTATCACGCAATTTAAAGGGAATGTTCACTTTAAACCACCTCTGTTCAGTGACCGTTTCATTATGTTTTCTTCTCCACTTAGGTCTAAAGCTAGGTTCTATTGGTTACTAGCATTAAGAGAGTAAAGCATAATCCGGCTCAGGTGAACAGTTAGGGTATGTGCACACACACTAATTACGTCCGTAATTGACGGACGTATTTCGGCCGCAAGTCCCGGACCGAACACAGTGCAGGGAGCCGGGCTCCTAGCATCATACTTATGTACGATGCTAGGAGTCCCTGCCTCGCTGCAGGACAACTGTCCCGTACTGTAATCATGTTTTCAGTACAGGACAGTTGTCTTGCAGCGAGGCAGGGACTCCTAGCATCGTACATAAGTATGATGCTAGGAGCCCGGCTCCCTGCACTGTGTTCGGTCCGGGACTTGCGGCCGAAATACGTCCGTCAATTACGGACGTAATTAGTGTGTGTGCACATACCCTAAGACTGTTAGGTCACATGTCTGACAGAGGAGTGGAGCTAAGATGTGCTCTGTTTCAAAGGGCAACTAGAAGAAGTTTGAATGCAGCTCTGGATGTGACTGGAGTATAAAATTGGTACTAAATTATTTAACAAGGAACTCATGCAGTAACATATTGATGAAGTAGTCGCTTTTTAAAACTGAATGAAGAAATGTTTGAAGATCAGAGACCTCTATAATTCCAGATGATATTAACCCCATGTTCTAGGATCCTGCTGTACAAGTTCCTTCAAGAAGCATCTGTCAATGCGGAGAGACCTGTGAGCCGCACACTAATTTGAGGTGTAACCGTTTTCCCGGCTTTCGCTGTTAGGACACGTTGGTCGTCTCGAGGACTGGAATCCCTTTGGCAAGTAAATCAAAATATTTTGTGTGTGTCTCACAGAAGCATCACCCGGATTAGTGCGCCCTCCGGGCACACAACAAACTGTCAGGGCAACGACTATTACAGGGGTGTTTCCCACTCTCATATACAAAGCAAGTGAACCGAAACTGCATCAATGTCAAAGCCCAAATGGAAAAGCCCCAAATCTCCCCCCTGTTTCCATCTGTGATGGGAGAGCAGCTAAACGAGCGTTTCCCCAAAAATAGAAGAATAAATGACCTGGAAATAGAAGCCCCTGTGAGATATCGAGGTCTGACAATCACGAATGGCCGCACCTTACAGTATTGGTTTGTCACCCACTTTTGCACAGACCCTGTTTGGCTTACACCTCCACAGTCCCTATTTCCTGGAGTGTCAGTCTTTACTGAATTTCTGATAAACTTTTAATGAGGAACAGCTCATAGAGGAAAATGTAATGGATTATTTGATATAGATATGAGATAGATAGATATAGAGAGAGATAGAGAGATAGATATAGATAGATAGATAGATAGATAGATAGATAGATAGATAGATAGATAGATAGATAGATAGATATAATGGTAAATAATACAATTCTTACAGCCTGCAGCAGTCACTAGGGGGAGCTCACTCCCTACAGATTTACACATTGAACTAAATAATAAATTGTATACAATAAGCTCCTGAGCTCCCCCTAGTGGTGATGGCAGGCAGCAAACCTCTTATCATATCATTCTATGGCTAGGCAGGGAATAAGGAGCTCTGTATCAGAAAAACAGAGCTCCAATAGCTCTAAAAAATATATTAAGAAATGAATCAGTAAAGTGTTGTAGTTCTGTAATAACTGAAGAGTCGCAGGTTGGGGTCCCCTTATTTAGGATCTGGTGTCTCCCCTCCAGCGCAATGTACATTTCTCTTTGTAGAAGCTCTCTTCTCTCTACTATATAGTCATCTAGCACCCCAATTGCACCTGTGCCTTATGGGGCTATAGTAACCAGAGACCCATATAGTAACCAGAGACCCATATAGTAACCAGAGACTCATATAGTAATCAGAGACCCATATAGTAACCAGAGACCCATATAGTAATACAGAGGCCCATATAGTAACGCAGAGGCCCATATAGTAACGCAGAGGCCCATATAGTAACGCAGAGGCCCATATAGTAACACAGAGACCCATATAGTAACGCAGAGGCCCATATAGTAACGCAGAGGCCCATATAGTAATACAGAGGTCCATATAGTAACACAGAGGCCCATATAGTAACACAGAGGCCCATATAGTAATACAAAGGCTCATATAGTAACACAGAGGCCCATATAGTAATACATAGGCTCATATAGTAACACAGAGGCCCATATAGTAACACAGAGGCCCATATAGTAATACAAAGGCCCATATAGTAACACAGAGGCCCATATAGTAATACATAGGCTCATATAGTAACACAGAGGCCCATATAGTAACACAGAGGCCCATATAGTAACACAGAGGCCCATATAGTAACACAGAGGCCCATATAGTAACACAGAGGCCCATATAGTAACACAGAGGCCCATATAGTAACACAGAGGCCCATATAGTAACACATAGGCCCATATAGTAACACAGAGGCCCATATAGTAATACATAGGCTCATATAGTTAGGATATGTTCACACGAGGTCATTACGTCCGTAATTGACAGACGTATTTCGGCCGCAAGTCCCGGACCGAACACAGTGCAGGGAGCCGGGCTCCTAGCATCATACTTATGTACGACGCTAGGAGTCCCTGCCTCGCTACCGGACAACTGTCCCGTACTGAAAATATGATTACGTACGGACGTACTGACCTCGTGTGAACATACCCTAATACATAGGCCCATATAGTAATACAGAGGCCCATATAGTAATACAGAGGCCCATATTAAAGAGCCCACAGCACTTTCCTGTACATTGGCAGGAAGCCCAGACTGGCAGCATCTCTCGGGTCGTGTTGTCCTTTGAGTTGGCAGGACACTGAGGTAAACATTCGCACCTTGTGAAGTGCGGCCCAGCTATCAACGAGGGATTCCCGTACAGTGAATCTAAAGAAAACAAAAAACACCCCCACCTGACAGTCCAATACTACAAAGGACACATAACCTGTAGACCTTTTGAGTTCTCTTCTCCTTTTCTCTATTCACATCCAGAGCGGTTTTCAAAATTCTGCTGGTTGCCCTTGGAAACAGACAACAGTTTAGCTCCACCCATCTGTCAAACATGTAACCAAACAACTTTACTCTTAGGCTGGGTTCACACAACCTATTTTCAGACGTAATGGAGGCGTTTTACGCCTCGAATTACGCCTGAAAAGACGGCTCCAATACATCGGCAAACATCTGCCCATTCATTTCAATGGGTTTGCCGATGTACTGTGCCGACGACCTGTCATTTTACGCGTCGCTGTCAAAAGACGGCGCGTAAAATAACAGCCTCGTCAAAGAAGTGCAGGACACTTCTTGGGACGTAATTGGAGCCGTTTTTCATTGACTCAAGAGAACAGCTCCAAATTACATCCGTAAAAGACGTCCCGCAAAACGCAAGTACGAGCAATTACGTCTGAAATTACGGAGCCACTACAGCCGCAGAGCCACGAGTTGGAGATCACCGCAATAGACCCAAAGAAATCAGGTGCGTCAGAAGCCGGTCATTTTGGGCAAACATCAGACAGAGCGGATAATAGAGACGCAACATTGATAACTAATGCAGGATGATGGGAGTTGTGAGTGTGACAATAATGAGATATGCAGAGCTGAGCCAGCGCTCGCTGACATCACTATGTTCTCTGTGGTTTTCCTGGGACTGCAGCGACACAAGGGGCAGAGCAGAAACCTTTTGCAGAATTTTTTGTGGTTGAGCCGTAATTGTCCGTAAATAATCGCATCTCCCTAAAGACCAATAAAGTGCAAGAAACGCAGGACTGGTACTTCTAGTCAACGTCCGCACCCCCCGATACACCTCTTAAAGGGAATGTTCACTTCTATCCACGTGACTTAAAGGGATCGTCCAGCCTTATGGTTTAAAGCTTAAGGCTGGGTTCACACGACCTATTTTCAGACGTAATGGAGGCGTTTTACGCCTCGAATTACGTCTGAAAAAACGGCTCCAATACGTTGGCAAACATCTGCCCATTACTTGCAATGGGCTTTACGATGTTCTGTGCCGACGACCTGTCATTTTACGCGTCGCTGTCAAAAGCGCGTAAAATTACAGCCTCGTCAAAAGAAGTGCAGGACACTTCCTGGGACGTAATTGGAGCCGTTTTTCATTGACTCCAATGAAGAACGGCTCCAAATTACGTCCGTAAAAGACGCCACCGCAAAACGCCAGTACATGCAATTACGTCTGAAATTCAGGAGCGGTTTTCTCCTGAAAACAGCTCCGTAATTTCAGACGTAATTGCAGTTATCGTGTGCACATACCCATATAATCGCTTTCTGTCAGTGAATAGGAACATGAATTATTTACATGCAGAATCTGATAACCTGTACAGACTCGTACTGAGCCGCCAGAGCGGGACTGCCGGTCGGCTCCTAATGGCATCAGTCAGAAGGTGGCACATTCAGCGCTCCCTAGTATATAAACACATTTTTTTATGTATATACACACACTACCGTTCAAAAGTTTAGGGTCACTTAGAAATTTCCTTATTTTTGAAAGAAAAGCACAGTTTTTGTCAATGAAGATAACATTAAATTAATCAGAAATACACTCTATACATTGTTAATGTGCTAAATGACTATTCTAGCTGCAAACGTCTGGTTTTTAATGCAATATCTACATAGGTGTATAGAGGCCCATTTCCAGCAACCATCACTCCAGTGTTCTAATAGTACATTGTGTTTGATAACTGTGTTAGAAGGCTAATGGATGATTAGAAAACACTTGAAAACCCTTGTGCAATTATGTTAGCACCGCTGTAAACAGTTTTGCTGTTTAGAGGAGCTATAAAACTGACCTTCCTTTGAGCTAGTTGAGAATCTGGAGCATTACATTTGTGGGTTCGATTAAACTCTCTAAATGGCTAGAAAAAGAGAGCTTTCATGTGAAACTCGACAGTCTATTCTTGTTCTTAGAAATGAAGGCTATTCCATGCGAGAAATTGCCAAGAAACTTAAGATTTCCTACAACGGTGTGTACTACTCCCTTCAGAGGACAGCACACACAGGCTCTAACCAGAGTAGAAAGAGAAGTGGGAGGCCCCGCTGCACAACTGAGCAACAAGACAAGTACATTAGAGGCTCTAGTTTGAGAAATAGACGCCTCACAGGTCCTCAACTGGCAGCTTCATTAAATAGTACCCGCAAAACGCCAGTGTCAACGTCTACAGTGAAGAGGCGACTCCGGGATGCCGGCCTTCAGGGCAGAGTGTCAAAGAAAAAGCCATATCTGAGACTGGATAATAAAAGGAAAAGATTAATATGGGCAAAAGCTCAGACATTGGACAGAGGAAGATTGGAAAAATGTGTTATGGACAGACGAATCGAAGTTTGAGGTGTTTGGATCACACAGAAGAACATTTGTGAGACGCAGAACAACTGAAAAGATGCTGGAAGAGTGCCTGACGCCATCTGTCAAGCATGGTGGAGGTCATGTGATGGTCTGGGGTTGCTTTGGTGCTGGTAAAGTGGGAGATTTGTACAAGGTAAAAGGGATTTTGAATAAGGAAGGCTATCACTCCGCAACGCCATGCCATACCCTGTGGACAGCGCTTGATTGGAGCCAATTTCATCCTACAACAGGACAATGACCCAAAGCACCTCCAAATGATGCAAGAACTATTTAGGGAAGAAGCCGGCAGCTGGTATTCTATCTGTAATGGAGTGGCCAGCGCAGTCACCAGATCTCAACCCCATAGAGCTGTTGTGGGAGCAGCTTGACCGTATGGTACGCAAGAAGTGCCCATCAAGCCAATCCAACTTGTGGGAGGGGCTTCTGGAAGCATGGGGGGAAATGTCTCCCGATTACCTCAGCAAATTAACAGCTAGAATGCCAAAGGTCTGCAATGCTGGAATTGGTGCAAATGGAGCATTCCAAGACCAAAGCAAAGTCTGAAGGAGAAAATTATTATTTCTAACCTTGTCAATGTCTTGACTATATTTTCTAGTCATTTTGCAACTCATTTGATAAATATAAGTGTGAGTTTTCATGGAAAACACAAAATTGTCTGGGTGACCCCAAACTTTTGAACGGTAGTGTACATATACTATTTATTATTATCAGTGTATAGATATAGTGTCCTGCACTTCTTTGACGCGGCCATAATTTTACGCGCCGTTTTTTGACAGCGACGCGTAAAATTACACCTCGTCTGCACAGAACATCGTAAGACCCATTGCAATCAATGGGCAGATGTTTGCCGATGTATTGGAGCCGTCTTTTCAGGTGTAAATCGCCTCCATTACGTCTGAAAATAGGTCGTGTGCACATACCCTGACACTGCGGCCGCACAGCTTAGTATCAAAATACATGAATTAACGGTAATGAAGTGTTTCAGGGTGCACGGCCTCAACATAGTATCGATATTCCGGTGCATCGTGCAACGCTAAATAGGAGTTCCGGATACAGCGCAGCAAAACACACTTGTCGGTTTCCAGAAAACCCGGCCGCCTCGTAAGTTATTAGCCGGAGTCGCGGCACAATGTAAGACCGGGGTCAGTGGGCCCCACTCTAATGAAAGGTGCGAGTCCCATTATCCTTTGGATATGAAATAAATGTCCGAGTACACCCATTCCTATAAGGCTACATAACCGGGCAGATTTGCCATTCAGGGCTCCAGTAAAGCTGGGTGACAACTATTTTCTTCTAGTTTTCTTTCTTATTCACACAAATGTCACGCTGTGAAATATAACAATCCTGCGCGGGGCAATGGTCACATATTTCTGCGTCCGACAGAAGGTCACAGAGGTCAAAGGAGTTCAAAGTGCAAAATGACGACGTGAAACCAGCGCGTTGCCTTAACCGTCACTTATCATCAGCGGCTCCACAATTATAAGCTCAGCGGCTGTGATAATTACAGGTTGCCAAACATAAGCCCTGGAGCCTCATCGGAGCATCTCCTAGTGGGAGTTCTCACCCTGCTGAGAAGCCTCGAGACCAGCTACACTGATACACAACCACAAGACACAATGGCGGCCATGTCAAAAATTGGCGCCGTTTTGTTACACAATAATAATCCAGGAACAAATTCAGGTTAACACCGTTTAACAATATCTCGGAAGAAAGTGTCCTACTACAAGAACCCCGGCGATCAGATGCAATTTATGGCAGAAAGCGTTCAACCTCCCTGCAGCGCCACCACAGGAGAAATAAAGTATTACACAGCTCTACTTGAAATCAATAGGACTGTGTAATGAATGAATGTGCCGAGTCCTCCAGAACATGTGATGCTCTTTGTCGCTGCTCTTTGCCGCTGCTCTCCGCTCTGGTTAATAGATAATGGGCGTGACCATTTGACCCTCTTCTATTACAAACACATTCATATGCCCGAACAGGCAAAAAAAGACAGACAACCCCTTTATTATCACCATTCTTGGACATGCAATAATAATAATGGGCTGTAGGGAATACAAACTCATCACTGTCAGGGTATGTTCACACGGAGTGTTTTCGGACGTTTTTCTGGCCGTAAATAGCCCAAAAAATCGGAAGCAGAACGCCTCCAAACATCTTCCCATTGATTTCAATGGGAAAACAGTGTTCTGTTCCGATGGGGCGTTTTTTTATGCGCCCATTTTTCAAAATGGCCGCATAAAAAAAACGCATGTCACTTCTTCAGCCGTTTTTGGAGCAGTCTTTCATAGACTTTATAGAAAAACAGCTCCAAAAACATCGGTAAAAAACGCAGCGAAAATCGCGAGTGGCTTAAAAAAACTTCTGAAAATCAGGAGCGGTTTTCCCTTGAAATCAGCTCCGTATTTTCAGATGATTTTTATTTTGTGTGTGAACATAGCCTTACCCTGTGAACCTGTCCACATAACACAAGCGCCATTTACAGCAGTCTATATTCTGTCTGGTGTGGCCTTCTTGCAGTTATCCTAAAAAATACTACGGTATCACCAAAAATCCTATAATTATCCCATACAAAAAATAAAAGTCAAAAATTGGAAAGTCCATACAGCGCAGAAGACTGCACAAGGTTCAGGAGTACTTGCAGGTCACTCTACATCACCACCTGGTGGTCATAAGCAGCACAACAGGCTCTACTTCCTAGAGTTTTATTTAAAAAAAATATATATTGTATAATGAGAAGTCCAATCACTTTCTGATATAATTTGTGTTTCACTTCCTCACCATTTCTCAAGATCTCTGCTTGTTGTCAGTGAGTGAAATTATTCTTGCTTGCATCCAGAAGCTGAAAACCTGTAGAGACCTAACACTTCTGTATCCATCGCTCCCAACCGTCCCGGATCCGGTAGGACAGTCCCGGTTTTTAACCTCTGTCCCGTCGTCCCAGGAGGTCTGAAAAATGTCCCGCTATGCCCCGTTGAGTCACAGACTCCGTCTCCCTGTGGCCAGCCACGCCCCCTCCCCTCCGTAAGGTCAATGTAAAGCAATTTGAATTTGCTTACGTTGACCTTACTCACTGCAGGCAGCTCACAGGATAGGGGATACATGTGTGCTCGCTGGGGGTCTGACCACTGGGACTCCCAGCGATGAGGAGAACGGGGGAACTAAAAGCCCCCCCAAGTTCTCCATAAGAATAGAGCGCTAGTGCGCATGCTCGCGACCATTAATGGAGCGCTGGCCGAGCATGAGCACCAGCGGTCCATTCTTATGTAGCACATTTTGGTCCCCCCGTTCTCCTCATCGCTAGGGTCTCCAGTGGCTGGAGCCCAGCGATCACACATTTAACCCCTTATCCTGTGGATTAGGGATACACTTGTTTGTGGGAAAACCCCTTTCATTTATATATGATGTTTCAGAACCTTATTTGGTCACGTGCTGCTGCAGCCAATCGTTGCCCTCAGCGGTGATGCTGCCATGTACGGCACGTGACCACGGAGGCCAGCGATTCACTGCAGCTATGGGGGTATTATACTGTATGGGGGCAGCTATGGGGCATTATACTGTGTGGGGGTAGCAATTGGGGCATTATACTGTGTGGAAGGCACTACAGAGTATTCTACAATGTGGGGGGTCAGCTATAGGGGCATTATACTGCGTAGTGGGTTCTATGGGAGCATTGTACTGTGTGGGCTGAACCGGGTGTGTATGGGCGGGAATGGGCGGGGTTAGAGGCGTGGCTTAACAGGAGAAAAGTTTGCTACACGCACCTCTTCAGTTGTCCCTCTTTACGAAACGGAAGAGTTGGGAGGTATGCTGTATCCAGTCTAGACAACCCTATGAATTAACACATCAGCCAAACAAACCACTCTCCTGATAGTTTGCTACAATTTATCAGCGCAGGTAAAATGTGTCAGCCTGGAGTCCAGATTGTTTAGTTCACAAAGTGTTGTCTAGACTGGATACAATTGTAGCAAACCCTCAACTGTGAGAATTATTAGGTCATTACAGATTTTCAGTCTCCGGATGTAAATAGGAATATTCTCATTAGCGGACAGCAAGCAGAGATCTTGAAAATGAAATAGAAAGTATATTAGAAATTTGCTGCATAAAAATAGCGTCGCCCCAATAACATTTCATCAGGAACCCTACACTGTATTTGTCTGGCACCAGACGAGCAATTATACAGAACGTTTTACATCAGATAATCCCCGGGACTGTGCGAGCCTCTAATTACAGGTACAGATCTGGGATGACGAGGAGCGGGATCACATGTCCTGCAATGTCCAATCAGAATATAGATGAGATGCTCGGGGGTATTGGGGTATGAGGGCTGATATATGGGATCACTGAGGAGTTAAAAGTACAAGGTCGAGGGCCAAGTGATTTTATATTGGTCAAGGTGACTTGTAATATTCTTATAATTCACTGTACCAGGCACATTATCTGTTATAATACAGACACCAGCTGCTGCAGAAGAGGTAGTGAAAACACTGACATGAAGCTCCTCCATTTCAAAGCTGTTCTGCAGCAGTTAGGGTGTGTATTATGTTGCTGTGCAGCAGCTAGGGTGTGTATTATGAGGTTCTGCAGCAGCTGGGAGTGTGTATTATGAGGTTCTGCAGCTGAGGTTTGGATGATAATGTTCTGCAGCAACTGATGTGCATGTTTTATGATGTTCCGCAGCAGTTGGTGTGTAGGATAAAATTCTGCAGTAGCTGAGGTGTGTATTATGAGGTTCTGCAGCAGCTGTGGTCTGTATGATGATGTTCTGCAGTAGCTGAGGTGTGTATTATGAGGTTCTGCAGCAGCTGTGGTCTGTATGATGATGTTCTGCAGTAGCTGAGGTGTGTATTATGAGGTTCTGCAGCAGCTGTGGTCTGTATGATGATGTTCTGCAGTAGCTGTGGTGTGTATTATGAGGTTCTGCAGCAGCTGTCGTCTGTATGATGATGTTCGGCAGCAGCTGAGGTGTATATTATAAGGTTCTGCAGTAGCTGTGGTCTGTATGATGTTCTGCAGTGGCTGAGGTGTGTATTATGAGGTTCTGCTGCAACAGGGTTGTCTTTTTTTAGGTTCTGCGGCTGTGATGTGTATGATTGTGTTATGCAGCAGCTGAAGTGCATGTATTATGAGGTTCTGCAGCAGCCGAAGTGGGTATGATGAGGTTCTTCAGCAGCTGTGGTGTATATCATTTTGTTCTGCAGAAGTAGATAAGTGTATTGAGGTTCAGTCCGAGCTGCTGCAGAACATATTTTAAGAGAGGAAGCAGGACCTTTATGTCTACCAGGGTTGCTGGGCCAGGCAGAAGAAAGAATCAGCAGAGGAACAGTCAATGATGACATATCGTATCGTTATATTATAGTTCCGTTTATAACCTGTGCGTTCAGAAATCACAGTCTCAATATTCTACAGGAAAACGGGTCTATTATAAGCGATTACGCAATCCTGGGCCGGAGGGTATTACAGGTAATAAAATTCACCTTCCATTTTATGAGCTGTATAAATGCATTTGGCCTCCAGTCATGAGTCTGTATATATGTGCAGGGAACCCGTAGATGACTGATGATATCCATGTCACCTAATTAGGGAGTCTGTAATATCATATATAATTCATAACATGCACGCTTAATGACAGCGAGGAGGACGGAGTGACGGCTGATTCATTTTGGTCTTTTTTTATTGCTCCAATGCATCTAAAATAACAAATGAAGCATCTTTAAAACAGCCTTCATGAAACATCGCCTACCGTTTTGTGTATACAGCTGTTATTCAAACCAATGTGTATCCATGGTTACAGACTAGGGATGCAAGATGCATCGAAACTTCGATACTGTTTCGATACAGTTATTTTATGTATTTCGATACTTAGTTTTGCGGCCGCACAGCCGCAGTCCTGGCAAGTGTGCGCGCGCCGTCAACATGATGTGATGCGACCAGCGCTGCACTAATGATCTGCGGCACTGAAGACGGAACATGGCTGGCGCGCTGCAAAACACCCCTATGTTCTGTCTTCAGTGCCTGCGCCGCTCATTAGTGCAGCGCTGGCCGCATCACCTCATGCTGACCGCGCGCACTTGTTGCCAGGAGAGGGGAAATTACTCACAGCCGCAGCCGCGCTCTAACGGCGGAGATCAGAGAAACCTTCCCCGTAAGTGCTGCGATCAAAGCTGACCACCACCGCAGCATTCAAGAGGAAAATGAGAAGGGGGAATCCCTGTGATGCGATTGTGGGACATACCATATATGGGCAGACAGTCCAGGGTCCATTGGAGGACCCCAGGGCTGTGCGACCATATTTCCTGTTGTTAGGTCTGTCCTAACAACTGCCTGTGTACTCTCAGTATATAGATATATGCCTGTGTACTATGCGTATATAGATATATACCAGCACATTACATTTTAAAAATACAAAAAGGAAAAAATATAAAGTCATATTAAATAAAAAAAATATATACATACACATTTTTTACAATAAACATTCAAATAAGTCTCAATACATAAAATATACACACATTCGGTAATAACCTGCACAACAAATTTTTTGTGTCCTTTATGATGTTTACGCTGTAAAAAATAAAATAAATACTTCTCTCTTTCACTGATTAATGTGAGGTACGAGGTGCGATGAATTTAACCTCCATGTGCCTCAAATTAATAGTAATTAACCCCATCATATACCTCACACATTAACCCAATGTTGTCCATTATGACTGAGAAACATGATGGGGTTTATTACTATTAATGTGAGGAACATTCAAAATTCATCACACCTCGCGCCTCACATCAGAAAATGGAAGAACAAAGTATCGTTTTGGTATCGAGAATCTACTACACAAAGTATCGGTATAAAACTCCAAATTCTGGTATCGTGACAACCCTATTACAGACTACAAAAAAAAACATGTGTAGTCTGATCCTGCAGACATGTGTTATTTATGGAGAGAGAGAGAGAACACCCACCGAGCTCTGAACCTGCAGCTGCACAAGCAGCATGTCAGAGAAAGCAGGTATAGAAAATAAAAGAAGCAAAACAGAAATCAACCAACCACCTGGTGCAACATGAACTTATCCAGATTCTCATATATTTAGAAATTATTTTCCCGTGACAGAGGTACACACACCATTAATTTCTCAACCGACTATTCTCCACAAAGTTCAGTTCTACCTCTTCTTTGCTTACTCCTCCTTTCACAATGCCACACACCATTGCTTCATTGTAAAACATTATTACAACTATGGTAATATACAGCATTTACATATGGAGGGTAGGGGGTGAGGCAGGGAAGGCAGCAGCTTAGGGACACACTGCATAATCCCTCACCATTTGATCAAAAGGAGTGACCACTGGACACCAGGGACTGGGGAACTAGAAACACTGGAAAACAATAACTGGACAGTAAACCTATAAATACTAATAACGGAGGTACTAAACCACAGGACACCAGGGACAATTGTGCTAATTCATTGGATACCAGTAATGGGGCCAATAACCACTGGATATCAGGGAATAAGGCACTAAACCCGTGAATACCAAAAAAAACTGGTGCTTTAACTACTGGACACCAGGGACTTGAGCTCTAAACCAGAGGACACCGGGGACTTGAGCTCTAAACCACAGGACACGGGGGACTTGACCTCTAAACCACAGGACACCGGGGACTTGACCTCTAAACCACAGGACACCGGGGACTTGACCTCTAAACCACAGGACACCGGGGACTTGACCTCTAAACCACAGGACATGGGGGACTGGGGCATTCAACCACCGGATACCAAAAACTGCAGGTCAAACCAATGGAAAACCCAGGATTTGTTTTCAAAACCACAGGTCACCAGTAACTGGGACACCTCACAATGGACAGCAAGAAATGGGCACTGCAGAGTATTTTGCCACCCTTTGTCTTGGTCATCACAGATCTGCTCCATCAGCAGCTTCAGGCCACAGGAGGCTTTATCTTCCAATCTCGTTCTTCTTTCTAATATCTGAACTGCGTTCATCCAACGTTCCCCTCCCCCCCTCGTCAGACCCCTACTATGAGACGGGCACCAGAACTTTTTCTTGTCCGTGTCTCTGCATCCCTCCCTTCCCCCGTTATACCGCACGATGCATCACTTATATACCTGTATCTGTCCACGGGAACGTTTCGCTACGATCACCAATAAAAGAATCACACGACTTATATTCATAAACTTCAAGTTAAATCCCCGACCAAGAAAAAGTCTTCAACATTGAATAAAAGAGAACAAAGAATCTTAGTATAAATGTAAGTCTGTATCTGAGCAGCGGGCACCATCCAGGGCCTTTATAGAGAGTCACCCGCCACAGACACCTTATAAATCACCTCCAGCTGCTCCAGACACTATAAAGAAAGCCAGACAGCGCAAAACAAAGGAAACCGGGACTAGGACTGTGCTGCAGCACCACAGAGGGGGACCGTACACTGCCCAGATTACATGATCGGCAGAGAAATATCCCAGATTATATATACCCCCCCCCCCCCCCCCCCCGGATATATCTGTATTCTGATCCCCGAGGATATGATGCGGTCACTTCCAGGTTTTGGACCTTTCTACTGTCTGTTATGTAACCTGTTCTATGCAACAAGTCTCCATTAATATTTATTCTGTCTTGTATAGCAGAGAGATAAGCTTATTAAACAGTTACCATGACCCCCCGGAAGACCCCTGCACTGCCCCCCCCCCCCCCCCCGATAATCGATAATAGCACTGCTGTAAGAGGTCTATGGGGCTCCTACTCTAGACTCATATATACTCATATATACAGGAGCGCTACTAGACTCATATATACAGGAGCGCTACTAGACTCATATATACAGGAGCTCTACTAGACTCATATATACAGGAGCTCTACTAGACTTATATATACAGGAGCTCTACTAGACTCATATATACAGGAGCTCTACTAGACTCATATATACAGGAGCTCTACTAGACTCATATACAGGAGCTCTACTAGACTCATATACAGGAGTGCTACTAGACTCATATATACAGGAGAGCTACTAGACTCATAATACAGGAGCGCTACTAGACTCATATATACAGGAGCTCTACTAGACTCATATATACAGGAGCTCTACTAGACTCATAAATACAGGAGCTCTACTAGACTCATATATACAGGAGCACTACTAGACTCATATATACAGGAGCTCTACTAGACTCATATATACAGGAGCTCTACTAGACTCATATATACAGGAGCTCTACTAGACTCATATATACAGGAGCTCTACTAGACTCATATATACAGGAGCACTACTAGACTCATATATACAGGAGCACTACTAGACTCATATATACAGGAGCTCTACTAGACTCATATACAGGAGTGCTACTAGACTCATATATACAGGAGAGCTACTAGACTCATATATACAGGAGCTCTACTAGACTCATAATACAGGAGCGCTACTAGACTCATATATACAGGAGCTCTACTAGACTCATATATACAGGAGAGCTACTAGGCTCATATACAGGAGCTCTACTAGACTCATATACAGGAGCTCTACTAGACTCATATATACAGGAGCTCTACTAGACTCATATATACAGGAGCTCTACTAGACTCATATATACAGGAGCTCTACTAGACTCATATATACAGGAGCTCTACTAGACTCATATATACAGGAGCTCTACTAGACTCATATATACAGGAGCTCTACTAGACTCATATATACAGGAGCGCTACTAGATTCATAATACAGGAGCGCTACTAGACTCATGTATACAGGAGCGCTACTAGACTCATATATATATATATATATATATATATATATATATATACACACACAGGAGCTCTACTAGACTCATATATATACAGGAGCTCTACTAGACTCATATATATACAGGAGCTCTACTAGACTCATATATATACAGGAGCTCTACTAGACTCATATATACAGGAGCTCTACTAGACTCATATATACAGGAGATCTACTAGACTCATATATACAGGAGAGCTACTAGACTCATATATACAGGAGCTCTACTAGACTCATATATACAGGAGCTCTACTAGACTCATATATACAGGAGCTCTACTAGACTCATATATACAGGAGCTCTACTAGACTCATATATACAGGAGATCTACTAGACTCATATATACAGGAGAGCTACTAGACTCATATATACAGGAGCGCTACTAGACTCATATATACAGGAGCTCTACTAGACTTATATATACAGGAGCTCTACTAGACTCATATATACAGGAGCTCTACTAGATTCATATATATATACAGGAGCTCTACTAGACTCATATATACAGGAGCTCTACTAGATTCATATATATATACAGGAGCTCTACTAGACTCATATATATATACAGGAGCTCTACTAGACTCATATATATATACAGGAGCTCTACTAGACTCATATATACAGGAGCTCTACTAGACTCATATATACAGGAGAGCTACTAGGCTCATATACAGGAGATCTACTAGACTCATATATACAGGAGAGCTACTAGACTCATATATACAGGAGCTCTACTAGACTCATATATACAGGAGCTCTACTAGACTCATATATACAGGAGCTCTACTAGACTCATATATACAGGAGCTCTACTAGACTCATATATACAGGAGCTCTACTAGACTCATATATACAGGAGATCTACTAGACTCATATATACAGGAGAGCTACTAGACTCATATATACAGGAGCGCTACTAGACTCATATATACAGGAGCTCTACTAGACTTATATATACAGGAGCTCTACTAGACTCATATATACAGGAGCTCTACTAGATTCATATATATATACAGGAGCTCTACTAGACTCATATATACAGGAGCTCTACTAGATTCATATATATATACAGGAGCTCTACTAGACTCATATATACAGGAGCTCTACTAGACTCATATATACAGGAGCTCTACTAGACTCATATATACAGGAGCTCTACTAGACTCATATATACAGGAGCTCTACTAGACTCATATATACAGGAGCTCTACTAGACTCATATATACAGGAGCTCTACTAGACTCATATATACAGGAGCTCTACTAGACTCATAATACAGGAGCGCTACTAGACTCATATATACAGGAGCGCTACTAGACTCATATATACAGGAGCTCTACTAGACTCATAATACAGGAGCGCTACTAGACTCATATATACAGGAGCGCTACTAGACTCATATATATATATATATATATATATATATATACACACACACAGGAGCTCTACTAGACTCATATATATACAGGAGCTCTACTAGACTCATATATATATATATACAGGAGCTCTACTAGACTCATATATATACAGGAGCTCTACTAGACTCATATATATACAGGAGCTCTACTAGACTCATATATATACAGGAGCTCTACTAGACTCATATATACAGGAGCTCTACTAGACTCATATATACAGGAGCGCTACTAGACTCATATATACAGGAGCGCTACTAGACTCATATATACAGGAGAGCTACTAGACTCATATATACAGGAGAGCTACTAGACTCATATATACAGGAGCTCTACTACTCATATATACAGGAGCTCTACTAGACTCATATATACAGGAGCTCTACTAGATTCATATATACAGGAGCTCTACTAGACTCATATATACAGGAGCACTACTAGACTCATATATACAGGAGAGCTACTAGACTCATATATACAGGAGCTCTACTAGACTCATATATACAGGAGCTCTACTAGACTCATATTTACAGGAGCTCTACTAGACTCATATATACAGGAGCTCTACTAGACTCATATACAGGAGCTCTACTAGACTCATATATACAGGAGCTCTACTAGACTCATATATACAGGAGCTCTACTAGACTCATATATACAGGAGAGCTACTAGGCTCATATACAGGAGCGCTACTAGGCTCATATACAGAAGCGCTACTAGACTCATATACAGGAGCGCTACTAGACTCATATATACAGGAGCTCTACTAGACTTATATATACAGGAGCTCTACTAGACTCATATATACAGGAGCTCTACTAGATTCATATATATATACAGGAGCTCTACTAGACTCATATATACAGGAGCTCTACTAGATTCATATATATATACAGGAGCTCTACTAGACTCATATATATATACAGGAGCTCTACTAGACTCATATATATATACAGGAGCTCTACTAGACTCATATATACAGGAGCTCTACTAGACTCATATATACAGGAGAGCTACTAGGCTCATATACAGGAGATCTACTAGACTCATATATACAGGAGAGCTACTAGACTCATATATACAGGAGCTCTACTAGACTCATATATACAGGAGCTCTACTAGACTCATATATACAGGAGCTCTACTAGACTCATATATACAGGAGCTCTACTAGACTCATATATACAGGAGCTCTACTAGACTCATATATACAGGAGATCTACTAGACTCATATATACAGGAGAGCTACTAGACTCATATATACAGGAGCGCTACTAGACTCATATATACAGGAGCTCTACTAGACTTATATATACAGGAGCTCTACTAGATTCATATATATATACAGGAGCTCTACTAGACTCATATATACAGGAGCTCTACTAGATTCATATATATATACAGGAGCTCTACTAGACTCATATATACAGGAGCTCTACTAGATTCATATATATATACAGGAGCTCTACTAGACTCATATATACAGGAGCTCTACTAGACTCATATATACAGGAGCTCTACTAGACTCATATATACAGGAGCTCTACTAGACTCATATATACAGGAGCTCTACTAGACTCATATATACAGGAGCTCTACTAGACTCATATATACAGGAGCTCTACTAGACTCATATATACAGGAGCTCTACTAGACTCATAATACAGGAGCGCTACTAGACTCATATATACAGGAGCGCTACTAGACTCATATATACAGGAGCTCTACTAGACTCATAATACAGGAGCGCTACTAGACTCATATATACAGGAGCGCTACTAGACTCATATATATATATATATATATATATATATATACACACACACAGGAGCTCTACTAGACTCATATATATACAGGAGCTCTACTAGACTCATATATATATATATACAGGAGCTCTACTAGACTCATATATATACAGGAGCTCTACTAGACTCATATATATACAGGAGCTCTACTAGACTCATATATATACAGGAGCTCTACTAGACTCATATATACAGGAGCTCTACTAGACTCATATATACAGGAGCGCTACTAGACTCATATATACAGGAGCGCTACTAGACTCATATATACAGGAGAGCTACTAGACTCATATATACAGGAGAGCTACTAGACTCATATATACAGGAGCTCTACTACTCATATATACAGGAGCTCTACTAGACTCATATATACAGGAGCTCTACTAGATTCATATATACAGGAGCTCTACTAGACTCATATATACAGGAGCACTACTAGACTCATATATACAGGAGAGCTACTAGACTCATATATACAGGAGCTCTACTAGACTCATATATACAGGAGCTCTACTAGACTCATATTTACAGGAGCTCTACTAGACTCATATATACAGGAGCTCTACTAGACTCATATACAGGAGCTCTACTAGACTCATATATACAGGAGCTCTACTAGACTCATATATACAGGAGCTCTACTAGACTCATATATACAGGAGAGCTACTAGGCTCATATACAGGAGCGCTACTAGGCTCATATACAGAAGCGCTACTAGACTCATATACAGGAGCGCTACTAGACTCATATATACAGGAGCTCTACTAGACTCATATATACAGGAGCTCTACTAGACTCATATATACAGGAGAGCTACTAGGCTCATATACAGGAGCGCTACTAGGCTCATATACAGAAGCGCTACTAGACTCATATACAGGAGCGCTACTAGACTCATATATACAGGAGCTCTACTAGACTCATATATACAGGAGCTCTACTAGACTCATATATACAGGAGCTCTACTAGACTCATATATACAGGAGCTCTACTAGACTCATATATACAGCTCTACTAGACTCATATATACAGGAGCTCTACTAGACTCATATATACAGGAGAGCTACTAGGCTCATATACAGGAGCTCTACTAGACTCATATATACAGGAGAGCTACTAGACTCATATATACAGGAGAGCTACTAGACTCATATATACAGGAGAGCTACTAGACTCATATATACAGGAGCTCTACTAGACTCATATATACAGGAGCTCTACTAGACTCATATATACAGGAGAGCTACTAGGCTCATATACAGGAGCTCTACTAGACTCATATATACAGGAGAGCTACTAGGCTCATATACAGGAGCTCTACTAGACTCATATACAGGAGCTCTACTAGACTCATATATAAAGGAGCGCTACTAGACTCATATATACAGGAGCTCTACTAGACTCATATATACAGGAGAGCTACTAGGCTCATATACAGGAGCTCTACTAGACTCATATATACAGGAGAGCTACTAGGCTCATATACAGGAGCTCTACTAGACTCATATACAGGAGCTCTACTAGACTCATATATAAAGGAGCGCTACTAGACTCATATATACAGGAGCTCTACTAGACTCATATATACAGGAGAGCTACTAGGCTCATATACAGGAGCTCTACTAGACTCATATACAGGAGCTCTACTAGACTCATATATACAGGAGCTCTACTAGACTCATATATACAGGAGCTCTACTAGACTCATATATACAGGAGCTCTACTAGACTCATATATACAGGAGCTCTACTAGACTCATATATACAGGAGCTCTACTAGACTCATATATACAGGAGCTCTACTAGGCTCATATACAGGAGCTCTACTAGACTCATATATACAGGAGATAGGATAGTGCAGATACACTAAGTCCAGTCACACCGGATACATGATGGATTATTGCAAGAAATCAGCAGCGGAATCCGCAAGACAAATCCATACAGAATCTTGCAGATTTTGGCTGCAGATTTGCTTTTTGCTGTGGAAACGGTGCGGAGAACCATCCATGTAGAACCATGTAGAACCATCCAAATGAATGGCCGACCTAGATAATACAAGGGGGTCTGGAGTGGGGACCCCCCCCTCTATGACGTCCATATATCCTTATAGGACATATAGACAGGGACAACTTTACTAAAATACCTTCCCGGAGGCTGCAGGGGCCATGGTTGGAGTTCTTGTTCTCCCTGATTGGCCACTTCTGCCGTGTATAATTGTGGATATGTGGGAGACGTCCAGAGAGATCGCTGCAGGGCCCCCCTATACAGGTGTATATAGGGATTGCACCCCCACATTCCTGATTACCCATTACTCTGCACTCTTATTATTCGGCCTTGTTCACACTTTGCACCTGAGGGCGGTTTGGCCTCGTCCTGTTTATTTACCACAGACATCAGGTGTTGGTCGCACTTTTTTTCAAGTTATTTCCTCATTGACTTTAATGGGAAAAAAAAACAAAAACATTTTTACCCTCCATAGGCATATTTTATAGAACCGCTACGTAAATAAAAAATCATTGGCCGAGATCATCACAGCGGACGGGAAAAAAACAGGACATCAATGCGCTCCCATCTCAGTGATGCCCCCTCAGTCATGCCACCTTATGCAAGAGCCCAGTTTGCCCTAGTTGTCCATGACCTGCAACATGGAGGAAGGGGGTACACCTAAATATAGACCCCTGCTCCCCAATATGTATGACTACCACATTATGCCCCCCCCATAACTCAATGGACCCCAAAAATACTCAGTAAACTCTCCTCCTTCACCTCAAGAGTCATAAAAGAGTAATAACCCCCATCATGTCATGTGCAGCCAGATAACCAGTGTCTATGGAGCTGGGCCCTGAACCCCATCTTTATTCAAATTAACAGGACCCCCAACCACCCCTAAAAATGCTCCCCGGCAATACCCTCCCCCCACCCTGGTAGCCCTCCTGACAACCTCATACACAGGTAATACTTGTATCCATGACTGTTCAAACCAACATGGGATCCCCAACACTTATTGCACCCCAAAATCACTTGAATGAATCCCTCCCCCAGCCCGGTGGGTGTAGAGCACAGCAGCCCCCGGTACCTGTCAGTCGCTCCTGGCTGCCCCCGTAGTCGGCGTCCCTCCTCTTGGCGCACGTCCCCTGCCCCTGCACCAGCGCCTGCAGGGGGAGCTCCGCGCCCGGGTTCGGGTAACAGCGCAGTCCGGCGGCGCAGCGCGCAGTGTATACCCCGCAGGCTTCACCCTCCAGCCGGGCACACGCCGAGCAGCAGCCGCAGCCCGGAGCCCGCACCAGCTCCACACACGGGGGGCGGGAGGAGGGACAGGCGGCCAGGCGCTCCGGGGTGCACTGCGGGCAGCGGAACAAGACCTCTGCGGAGGAAGGGGCGCACACAGAGGCCAAGAACAGCAGCAGGTGCCCGGGGAGATGCATCCTGGAGCGGCCACAGGTAGATCAGCGAGACGGGCACACAACTGGATCTAATCCTGATCCTGCCTGCCACTGGGGATCTGACTGCTGCCCCTGAACCTGCCTGCCACTAAGGATCTGACTGCTGCCCCTGATCCTGCCTGCCACTGATTCTGCCTGTCACTGGGGATCTGACTGCTGATCCTGCCTGCCACTGGGGATCTGACTGCTGATCCTGCCTGCCACTGGGGATCTGACTGCTGATCCTGCCTGCCACTGGGGATCTGACTGCTGATCCTGCCTGCCACTGGGGATCTGACTGCTGATCCTGCCTGCCACTGGGGATCTGACTGCTGCCCCTGATCCTGCCTGCCACTAACGATCTGACTGCTGCCCCTGATCCTGCCTACCACTGATCCTGACTGCCACTGGGGATCTGACTGCTGACCCTCTCCCTGCCTGCCACTGTCTAATACTCTGCCCTTCTCTTTGTCTGCTCTCTATTGCCCTTCTGTCTACCTGACACTGGATTCTCACAACTGCCCCTGCTCCTCCCTGATTCTGCAATGTCCCTTTTCTGCCAGCACTCTACTGCCCCTGCACTCTACTGTAACTATTCACTGCACTGTATTGCCCCTGTCTATGGCTGTACTCTGTTGCCCCTCTCCCTGGTTGCCCGGTGCCCCCTCCTGTGCAGTCAGACACTAGTTGGCAGCTGGAGCTGGTTCAGCACTTTGCTCCGGTCTCTCTCACTTCTCTCTGTACCTTTCATCTGCTTTTATTTCTCCCCTGCTCCCCTCCTGGCTGTCTCCTCCTCCCACCCTCTCTCTCTCTCTCTCTCTCTCTCTCCCTCAGTCTCTCTCTTTGTGGCTGCTCTGTCTCTTTGCCTCTCATCACTGTCTCTCTCTCTCTCTCATATATGACTACAGGGGATGTCTCTACTCAGGACACAGTCTAATGCTCCTCACCTTGTCTCGGAGGATGGATTGTGCAGGGACCGAGCTCCTCACATTATTACGGAGTCCTGGATAATGTTCTGGATAAAGTGTTATTATATTATTATAAAAGACAAACGCAAAATCCCAAATCACACGGAGACGGAGAGCCGCAGCACCAGACACAAAGAGACAAATGACTAGAAATCCTCCAGCACAAGCATCACCGCTATCCAGGCTCCGATGTACGTTACTACAGGCGCTCACAACCTGGTGCCCCATTAATAGACAGAATCAAACTCTATACCTGATTAATAAACATAATCAGATCCTATACCCCAATAATATAGATAATCAGACCCTATACCCCATTAATAGACATAATCAGACCCTACACCCCATTAATAGACATAATCACACCCTATACCCCATTAATAGACATAATCAGACCCTATACCCCATTAATAGACATAATCACACCCTATACCCCATTAATAGACATAATCAGACCCTATACCCCATTAATAGACATAATCAGACCCTATACCCCATTAATAGACATAATCACACCCTATACCCCATTAATAGACATAATCACACCCTATACCCCAATAATAGACATAATCAGACCCTATACCCCATTAATGGACACAATCACACCCTATACCCCAATAATAGACATAATCACACCCTATACCCCATTAATGGACATAATCAGACCCTATACCCCAATAATAGACATAATCACACCCTATACCCCATTAATAGACATAATCACACCCTATACCCCAATAATAGACATAATCACACCCTATACCCCATTAATAGACATAATCACACCCTATACCCCAATAATAGACCTAATCACACCCTATACCCCAATAATAGACATAATCACACCCTATACCCCAATAATAGACCTAATCAGACCCTATACCCCATTAATGGACATAATCACACCCTATACCCCAATAATAGACATAATCACACCCTATACCCCATTAATAGACATAATCACACCCTATACCCCATTAATAGACATAATCAGACCCTATACCCCAATAATAGACATAATCACACCCTATACCCCATTAATAGACATAATCACACCCTATACCCCAATAATAGACCTAATCACACCCTATACCCCAATAATAGACATAATCACATACTATACCCCAATAATAGACCTAATCAGACCCTATACCCCATTAATGGACATAATCACACCCTATACCCCAATAATAGACATAATCACACCCTATACCCCATTAATAGACATAATCACACCCTATACCCCAATAATAGACATAATCAGACCCTATACCCCAATAATAGACAGAATCAGATTAAACACATTTATTCACACGCGGTTAATGTGTTGCAGAAATTTATGCAACTGGAAATCAGGTCTATTCATCTGCCGGGTGGAGTTTAGGCGACAACTACATTGATTTCTGCAAACCCCGAACACATGAATGGGACAGTCACAGAAATTCCTGCAACAAATTTGGTCACCACCGATCAGACCGATAGTTTGTAGTCACAGTGCAGTGATTCCAGCAGAGCGCACCCCAAAACCTTCTGTCCGATACCTACCAACCCTTGGATGGATGATTATAAACTATTAGTAGATACTCAGACCAGAAACATTATTATTATTATGTCCACACCGATCAAATACACATTGTTAGCAAAAACTCACTAAATCCACCGTTACTAGTACTCTACACTCACTAAATACACCATTACTAGTACTCTACACTCACTAAATACACCATTACTAGTACTCTACACTCACTAAATACACCATTACTAGTACTCTACACTCACTAAATACACCATTACTAGTACTCTACACTCACTAAATACACCATTACTAGTCATCTACACTCACTAAATCCACCATTACTAGTACTCTACACTCACTAAATACACCATTACTAGTACTCTACACTCACTAAATACACCATTACTAGTACTCTACACTCACTAAATACACCATTACTAGTACTCTACACTCACTAAATACACCATTACTAGTACTCTACACTCACTAAATACACCATTACTAGTCATCTACACTCACTAAATACACCACTACTAGTACTCTACACTCACTAAATACACCATTACTAGTACTCTACACTCACTAAATACACCATTACTAGTACTCTACACTCACTAAATACACCATTACTAGTAATCTACACTCACTAAATACACCATTACTAGTGCTCTACACTCACTAAATACACCATTACTAGTACTCTACACTCACTAAATTCACCATTACTAGTAATCTACACTCACTAAATACACCATTACTAGTGCTCTACACTCACTAAATACACCATTACTAGTAATCTACACTCACTAAATACACCATTACTAGTACTCTACACTCACTAAATACACCATTACTAGTACTCTACACTCACTAAATACACCATTACTAGTACTCTACACTCACTAAATACACCATTACTAGTACTCTACACTCACTAAATACACCATTACTAGTAATCTACACTCACTAAATACACCATTACTAGTAATCTACACTCACTAAATACACCATTACTAGTACTCTACACTCACTAAATACACCATTACTAGTACTCTACACTCACTAAATACACCATTACTAGTACTCTACACTCACTAAATACACCATTACTAGTACTCTACACTCACTAAATACACCATTACTAGTAATCTACACTCACTAAATACACCATTACTAGTGCTCTACACTCACTAAATACACCATTACTAGTACTCTACACTCACTAAATTCACCATTACTAGTAATCTACACTCACTAAATACACCATTACTAGTGCTCTACACTCACTAAATACACCATTACTAGTACACTACACTCACTAAATACACCATTACTAGTACACTACACTCACTAAATACACCATTACTAGTACTCTACACTCACTAAATACACCATTACTAGTACTCTACACTCACTAAATAAACCATTACTAGTACTCTACACTCACTATATACACCATTACTAGTACACTACACTCACTAAATACACCATTACTAGTACACTACACTCACTAAATACACCATTACTAGTACTCTACACTCACTAAATACACCATTACTAGTACTCTACACTCACTAAATACACCATTACTAGTACTCTACACTCAATAAATACACCATTACTAACACTCTACACTCACTAAATACACCATTACTAGTACTCTACACTCACTAAATACACCATTACTAGTACAATACACTCACTAAATACACCATTACTAGTACTCTACACTCACTAAATACACCATTACTAACACTCTACACTCACTAAATACACCATTACTAGTACTCTACACTCACTAAATACACCATTACTAGTACAATACACTCACTAAATACACCATTACTAGTACTCTACACTCACTAAATACACCATTACTAGTACTCTACACTCACTAAATACACCATTACTAGTACTCTACACTCACTAAATACACCATTACTAGTACTCTACACTCACTAAATACACCATTACTAGTACTCTACACTCACTAAATACACCATTACTAGTACACTACACTCACTAAATACACCATTACTAGTACTCTACACTCACTAAATACACCATTACTAGTACTCTACACTCACTAAATACACCATTACTAGTACTCTACACTCACTACACCATTACTAGTACTCTACACTCACTAAATACACCATTACTAGTACTCTACACTCACTAAATACACCATTACTAGTACTCTACACTCACTAAATACACCATTACTAGTACACTACACTCACTAAATACACCATTACTAGTACTCTACACTCACTAAATACACCATTACTAGTACTCTACACTCACTAAATACACCATTACTAGTACTCTACACTCACTATATACAGCATTACTAGTACTCTACACTCACTATATACAGCATTACTAGTACTCTACACTCACTATATACACCATTACTAGAACACTACACTCACACTATATATACACCATTACTAGTACACTACACTCACTATATACACCATTACTAGAACACTACACTCACTATATACAGCATTACTAGTACTCTATACTCACTATATACAGCATTACTAGTACTCTGCACTCACTATATACACCATTACTAGTACACTACACTCACTATATACACCATTACTAGTACACTACACTCACACTATATACACCATTACTAGAACACTACACTCACACTAAATTCACCATTACTAGAACACTACACTCACACTACATACACCATTACTAGAACACTACACTCACACTACATACACCATTACTAGGACACTACACTCACTATATACAGCATTACTAGAACACTACACTCACTATATACACCATTCCTAGAACACTACACTCACTACATACACCATTACTAGTACACTACACTCACACTATATACACCATTACTAGAACACTACACTCACACTAAATTCACCATTACTAGAACACTACACTCACACTATATACACCATTACTAGTACACTACATTCACACTATATACACCATTACTAGAACCCTACACTCACACTATATACACCATTACTAGTACACTATACTCACACTATATACACCATTACTAGAACACTACACTCACTATATACACCATTACTAGTACACTACACTCACACTATATACACCATTACTAGAACACTACACTCACACTAAATTCACCATTACTAGAACACTACACTCACACTATATACACCATTACTAGTACACTACATTCACACTATATACACCATTACTAGAACACTACACTCACACTATATACACCATTACTAGAACACTACACTCACTATATACACCATTACTAGAACACTACACTCACTACATACACCATTACTAGTACACTACACTCACACTATATACACCATTACTAGAACACTACACTCACACTAAATTCACCATTACTAGAACACTACACTCACACTATATACACCATTACTAGTACACTACATTCACACTATATACACCATTACTAGAACCCTAAACTCACACTATATACACCATTACTAGTACACTATACTCACACTATATACACCATTACTAGAACACTACACTCACACTAAATTCACCATTACTAGAACACTACACTCACACTACATACACCATTACTAGAACACTACACTCACACTACATACACCATTACTAGGACACTACACTCACTATATACACACCATTACTAGAACACTACACTCACTATATACACCATTACTAGAACACTACACTCACTACATACACCATTACTAGTACTCTACACCCACTATATACACCATTACTAGTACACTACACTTACACTACATACACCATTACTAGTACGCTACATTCACAGTATATACACCATTACTAGAACCCTACACTCACACTATATACACCATTACTAGGACACTACACTCACACTATATACACCATTACTAGTACACTACACTCACTATATACACCATTACTAGTACACTACACTCACACTATATACACCATTATTAGTACTCTACACTCACTATATACACCATTACTAGTACACTACACTCACTATATACACCATTACTAGTACACTACACTCACACTATATACACCATTACTAGAACACTACACTCACTATATACAGCATTACTAGTACTCTACACTCACTATATACAGCATTACTAGTACTCTACACTCACTATATACACCATTACTAGAACACTACACTCACACTATATATATACACCATTACTAGTACACTACACTCACACTACATACACCATTACTAGAACACTACACTCACACTATATATACACCATTACTAGTACACTACACTCACTATATACACCATTACTAGAACACTACACTCACTATATACAGCATTACTAGTACTCTACACTCACTATATACAGCATTACTAGTACTCTACACTCACTATATACACCATTACTAGTACACTACACTCACTATATACACACCATTACTAGAACACTACACTCAATATATACACCATTACTAGTACACTACACTCACACTATATACACCATTACTAGTACACTACACTCACACTATATACACCATTACTAGGACACTACACTCACACTATATACACCATTACTAGAACACTACACTCACTATATACACCATTACTAGAACACTACGCTCACTATATACACCATTACTAGTACTCTACACCCACTATATACACCATTACTAGTACACTACACTCACACTATATACACCATTACTAGGACACTACACTCACACTATATACACCATTACTAGAACACTACACTCACTATATACACCATTACTAGAACACTACGCTCACTATATACACCATTACTAGTACTCTACACCCACTATATACACCATTACTAGTACACTACACTCACACTATATACACCATTACTAGTACACTACACTCACTATATACACCATTACTAGTACGCTACATTCACACTATATACACCATTACTAGTACACTACACTCACACTAAATACACCATTACTAGTACTCTACACCCACTATATACACCATTACTAGTACACTACACTTACACTACATACACCATTACTAGTACACTACACTCACTATATACACCATTACTAGTACGCTACATTCACACTATATACACCATTACTAGTACACTACACTCACACTAAATACACCATTACTAGTACTCTACACCCACTATATACACCATTACTAGTACACTACACTTACACTACATACACCATTACTAGTACACTACACTCACTATATACACCATTACTAGTACGCTACATTCACACTATATACACCATTACTAGTACACTACACTCACACTAAATACACCATTACTAGTACTCTACACCCACTATATACACCATTACTAGAACACTACACTCACACTATATATACACCATTACTAGTATACTACACTCACTATATACACATCATTACTAGAACACTACACTCAATATATACACCATTACTAGGACACTACACTCACACTACATACACCATTACTAGAACACTACACTCACACTATATACACCATTTCTAGTACACTACACTCACACTATGTACACCATTACTAGAACACTACACTCACACTATATACACCATTACTAGTACACTACACTCACACTACATACACCATTACTAGTACACTACACTCACACTACATACACCATTACTAGAACACTACACTCACACTATATACACCGTTTCTAGTACACTACACTCACACTATGTACACCATTACTAGAACACTACACTCACACTATATACACCATTACTAGTACACTACACTCACACTACATACACCATTACTAGTACACTACACTCACACTATATACACCATTACTAGTACACTACACTCACACTACATACACCATTACTAGAACACTACACTTACACTACATACACCATTACTAGTACTCTGCACTCACACTATATACACCATTACTAGTACACTACACTCACACTAAATTCACCATCACTAGAACACTACACTCACACTATATACACCATTACTAGTACTCTACACTCACACTACATACACCATTACTAGAACTCTACACTCACACTATATACACCATTACTAGTACACTACACTCACACTATATACACCATTACTAGGACACTACACTCACACTATATACACCATTACTAGGACACTACACTCACACTTTATACACCATTACTAGTACACTACACTCACACTATATACACCATTACTAGTACACTACACTCACTCTATATACACCATTACTAGAACACTACACTTACACTATATACACCATTACTAGAACACTACACTCACACTATATACACCATTACTAGTACTCTACACTCACACTATATACACCATTACTAGTACTCTACACTCACACTATATACACCATTACTAGTACACTACACTCACTATATACACACCATTACTAGAACACTACACTCACACTATATACACCATTACTAGTACTCTACACTCACACTACATACACCATTACTAGTACACTACACTCACACTATATACACCATTACTAGTACACTACACTCACACTATATACACCATTACTAGAACACTACACTCACTATATACACCATTACTAGTACACTTCCATCACACTAAATACACCATTACTAGAACACTACACTCACTACATACACCATTACTAGAACACTACACTCACTATATACACCATTACTAGTACACTACACTCACACTATATACACCATTACTAGTACACTACACTCACACTATATACACCATTACTAGTACGCTACACTCACACTATATACACCATTACTAGTACGCTACATTCACACTATATACACCATTACTAGAACCCTACACTCACACTATATACACCATTACTAGGACACTACAATCACACTATATACACCATTACTAGTACACTACACTCACTATATACACCATTGCTAGTACACTACACACTATATACACCATTACTAGTACTCTACACTCACTATATACAGCATTACTAGTACTCTACACTCACTATATACACCATTACTAGTACACTACACTCACTATATACACACCATTACTAGAACACTACACTCACACTATATACACCATTACTAGAACACTACACTCACTATATACAGCATTACTAGTACTCTACACTCACTATATACAGCATTACTAGTACTCTACACTCACTATATACACCATTACTAGTACACTACACTCACTATATACACACCATTACTAGAACACTACACTCACACTATATACACCATTACTAGTACACTACACTCACTATATACACACCATTACTAGAACACTACACTCAATATATACACCATTACTAGTACACTACACTCACACTATATACACCATTACTAGTACACTACACTCACTATATACACCATTACTAGAACACTACACTCAATATATACACCATTACTAGTACACTACACTCACACTATATACACCATTACTAGTACACTACACTCACACTACATACACCATTACTAGTACACTACACTCACACTATATACACCATTAATAGTACACTACACTCACACTATATACACCATTACTAGAACACTACACTCACACTATATACACCATTACTAGTACACTACACTCACACTATATACAGCATTACTAGAACACTACACTCACACTATATACACCATTACTAGAACACTACACTCACACTATATACACCATTACTAGAACACTACACTCACACTACATACACCATTACTAGTACACTACACTCACACTACATACACCATTACTAGAACACTACACTCACACTAAATTCACCATCACTAGAACACTACACACACACTATATACACCATTACTAGAACACTACACTCACACTATATACACCATTACTAGTACACTACACTCACACTATATACACCATTACTAGGACACTACACTCACACTATATACACCATTACTAGTACACTACACTCACACTATATACACCACTACTAGGACACTACACTCACACTATATACACCATTACTAGTACACTACACTCACACTATATACACCATTACTAGTACACTACACTCACACTACATACACCATTACTAGAACACTACACTCACACTATATACACCATTACTAGAACACTACACTCACACTATATACACCATTACTAGAACACTACACTCACTATATACACCATTACTAGAACACTACACTCACACTATATACACCATTACTAGTACACTACACTCACACTATATACACCATTACTAGTACACTACACTCACACTATATACACCATTACTAGTACACTACACTCACTCTATATACACCATTACTAGTACACTACACTCACACTATATACACCATTACTGGGACACTACACTCACACTATATACACCATTACTAGTACACTACACTCACACTATATACACCATTACTAGTACACTACACTCACACTATATACACCATTACTGGGACACTACACTCACACTATGTACACCATTACTAGTACACTACACTCACACTATATACACCATTACTAGTACACTACACTCACTCTATATACACCATTACTAGTACACTACACTCACACTATATACACCATTACTGGGACACTACACTCACACTATATACACCATTACTAGTACACTACACTCACACTATATACACCATTACTGGGACACTACACTCACACTATATACACCATTACTAGTACACTACACTCACACTATATACACCATTACTGGGACACTACACTCACACTATGTACACCATTACTAGTACACTACACTCACACTATATACACCATTACTAGTACACTACACTCACTCTATATACACCATTACTAGTACACTACACTCACACTATATACACCATTACTGGGACACTACACTCACACTATATACACCATTACTAGTACACTACACTCACTCTATATACACCATTACTAGTACACTACACTCACACTATATACACCATTACTGGGACACTACACTCACACTATATACACCATTACTAGTACTCTACACTCACACTATATACACCATTACTAGTACACTACACTCACACTACATACACCATTACTAGTACACTACACTCACACTATATACACCATTAATAGTACACTACACTCACACTATATACACCATTACTAGAACACTACACTCACACTATATACACCATTACTTGTACACTACACTCACACTATATACAGCATTACTAGAACACTACACTCACACTATATACACCATTACTAGAACACTACACTCACACTATATACACCATTACTAGAACACTACACTCACACTACATACACCATTACTAGTACACTACACTCACACTACATACACCATTACTAGAACACTACACTCACACTAAATTCACCATCACTAGAACACTACACACACACTATATACACCATTACTAGAACACTACACTCACACTATATACACCATTACTAGAACACTACACTCACACTACATACACCATTACTAGTACACTACACTCACACTACATACACCATTACTAGAACACTACACTCACACTATATACACCATTACTAGGACACTACACTCACACTATATACACCATTACTAGTACACTACACTCACACTATATACACCACTACTAGGACACTACACTCACACTATATACACCATTACTAGTACACTACACTCACACTATATACACCATTACTAGTACACTACACTCACACTACATACACCATTACTAGAACACTACACTCACACTATATACACCATTACTAGAACACTACACTCACACTATATACACCATTACTAGAACACTACACTCACTATATACACCATTACTAGAACACTACACTCACACTATATACACCATTACTAGTACACTACACTCACACTATATACACCATTACTAGTACACTACACTCACACTATATACACCATTACTAGTACACTACACTCACTCTATATACACCATTACTAGTACACTACACTCACACTATATACACCATTACTGGGACACTACACTCACACTATATACACCATTACTAGGACACTACACTCACACTATATACACCATTACTAGTACTCTACACTCACACTACATACACCATTACTAGGACACTACACTCACACTATATACACCATTACTAGTACACTACACTCACTATATACAGCATTACTAGTAGTCTACACTCACTATATACACCATTACTAGAACACTACACTCACACTATATACACCATTACTAGTACACTACACACACACACAGCGTTTTTCGCAGCATTTTTTACGGCCGTTTTTTTGCTTTTTTCGATAGAGTCAATAAAAAACGGCTCCAAAAACGTCCCAAAAAGTGACCTGCACTTTTTTTTTCGCGGCCATTTTTTTACGCGTCAAAAACGCTGCGTCAGAACAGAACGCCGTTTTCCCAAAAATAGGCCGTGTGAACATACCCTTAGAAGACCAATAGGATATGTTCACATGGCTTATTTTCGGCCGTTTTTCATGCCGTAAACGACCGAAAACTGGCCAAGAAATCGGAAGCAGAACGCCTCCAAACATCTGCCCATTGATTTCAATGGAAAAAATGGCTTTCAGTTCCATCGGGGCTTTTCTTTTTTTACGTGGCTGTTTTAAAAACGCCCGCGAAAAAGAAGTGCATGTCACTTCTTGAGCCGTTTTGCATTGACTCTATAGAAAAAACGCTCCAAAAAACGGCCGTAAAAAAACGCTGCGAAAAACGGTAGTTAATTAAAAAACGGCTGAAAATCAGGAGCTCCGTATTTTCAACGTTTTTTGCTAAGCCATGTGAAGATAGCCTTAGGACATGTTCACACGCAATGACCAAAAACGTCTGAAAATACAGAGCTGTTTTCAGCTGAAAACAGCCCCTGATTTTCAGACGTTTTTTGAGCAACTCGCGTTTTTGCAGCGTTTTTTACGGCCGTTGGAGCTGCTTTCAATAGTCTATGAAAAACGGCTCCAAAAACGTCCCAAGAAGTGACATGCACTTCTTTTTCACGGCCATTTTTTTAAGCGCCCGTTTTGAAAAAAAACGGGCCATCGGAGCCGAACGCCGTTTTTCCCATTGAAATCAATGGGCAGATGTTTGGAGGCGTTCTGCTTCCGATTTTTTCCAAAAATAGGCCGTGTGAACATACCCTAAGGGCGAAAAACGGCTGAAAAACCTCCAAACATCTGCCCATTGACTTCAATGGGAAAAACGGCGTTCTGTTCCGACGGGCCGTTTTTTTACGTGGCTGTTTTGAAAAAACGGCCACGTAAAAAAACAGCCGCGAGAAAGAAGTGCAGGTCACTTCTTGGGACGTTTTTGGAGCAGTTTTTCATTGACTCTATAGAAAACAGCTCCAAAAACGGTCAGAAAAAAACGCGAGTGGCTTAAAAAATGTCTGAAAATCAGGAGCTGTTTTTTCAGACGTTTTTGAGTTTGCGTGTGAACATAGCCTAACACTGACATAGCTGTTCAAGCTGGGATTTCTAGAAGAAAAGGCAAGTCAGACGTCCTCAGGGATAAATATAACCTGCTGTGTGTGAACACTGACTTGATGGTACGGCAGATGTAGGAGGATGGCAGATAGTATGGGAGCAGTACATGACTTCAGGATCAGACTCCAGGGTTTGTTTGTCATCTATAACCATGGAGCAGTAGCTGCATTAACCTGGTGCACGTATTTCTGCATATGAACTGTATACACAAAACTGTCGATTTTTAATCTTAGATGTTTGCAAAATTGCTATATTTTCTATTTTAAAATTGTTGCATTCCAGCCTATATGTTCCCTTTCAAGAACCCCAATATCAGTTTTCCAGGATACATTTCCTATGTATCGTTACATGACTCGATATATGACTAGTTCACAGGTACGCTCAGTCAAAAACAACCTTGTGTGCCTGACCTGTTAGTCTGAACTTATTCTGACATTCCCTCGTAGTGTAAGCCCAGACAAGGTGTGCGATAACAGGATCCTCGTACATATTTTATGATATCCGGTGTTACTATGCGGCCATCCAAACTCCTTCTCTCACCTAAACCTTTCTTTTTAACATTAATACTCAGTCCGGCCCTTCACAATTTCCTCTGTTACCCTTTCATCTTTCTCCTTCGCCGTCCACTTTCCAGCCTGCGTTGTTTTCTCACCTTCTACTTTTCCCTCTTGTTTTTCTTCCCTTGGATTATTTTCTCAGCTGTCTCCCTCCACATATTCATTATCTTTCTTCATTACATAACTGCTTCATTGCTTTTCTTAGTCTGACGGCTGGTGGTAGGGAGAGATCGCACCTGGATCTGACCGGACACGAAATTCCAACACAACCGCCTTGTGAAAACGTACAAATATTATCCAACGCCTAAGGGCCATTGTTATTGAGAGCTCAGTGAAGGGATAGTCAATCATCACCTCTGTCCGGTGCTGTCTTTCTACTGCGGTAAATTAAAGGGGTTGTCCAGGCACAAACAACTGATGACCTATCCACAGGATAGCTCATCAGTAAATGATCGGTGGGGGTCCGACACCCGGACCCAGCACCGATCAGCTGCCTCCGGGTGTCATGCAAGGTGTGCAGTATTCTGAGCCGGAAGTAAATGGCTCCGGCCACTGCTGTAAAACAGCAACTCTGCTCCTGTTCACATGAACAGTACGGCAGCCCGGGCATTTTGCAGACCGCCCGGGACAGCGGTGAGAAACCATGACTGTCCCGCCGGATCCTGGACGGTTGGGAGGCCATAAAATCTTAAATAAAACGCAGAATCCAATAGAGTCCAGAACCTCGGACACGATCGTCCTTGTGGATTCCAAACAGTGGAATTAAGTAGTATGACAAAAAGAACAACTTTATTCCATGAAACAAAAATGTACATGTTCTGCCCGCACCAGGCTCAGAGTCGTTGGCATGAATGAGGGGATGTCTCCACCTAGAGTAACACCCAGTGGCATGACTTGAATGTTTATACGCAGGAGGCACCAGGCCTTGAGAATGTATTTTCTAACACAAGTTTCTTGCCCAAACTCACATAGAGCCCTCATCAGGTTTCAGGTGGGGTGCCAGACTCATCGCACCAGGTGTACCCTTTTCTTTCTCCGCTATGGATCTTTTTTTTATTTCCTGCCCTGCAACGGTTGGTGCCAAGAGCATTGAAGGCCCCCCCTCTTCTTTTCGCCTCTGTGCTCTTGAGCAGGATTTTCGAATCATCTGAATTAACTCGGGCCTTCGTTGAATTCTTGTAAATTGTATCAGCTAAAAGGGGCTTTTATGAGCTATGTACACTTCCCTCTGGGGCAGCAATGTCGGCCGGGGCGGATGGCATTCTGAGGAGTAGAAATGGCTACAATGTAACAAGGTGCCCAAGACGCTGCCCGCAACTATAATGAATCCCAGTGCAGATAGCAGGAGGTGACGGCCGCTGCTGACACTTTGTAACATCCCCTCAGGACTTTCCTGCCTAAAACGTTGTCTCTTTTTCAGATTTGGACCCGGTGTCATCAGTGAACGGAGTGTCGGGGGAAGGTTATTTCCCAGGAGGACGGTTACGATGGATTTTCTGAGCCAGTGTTTCCTGCAGAAGTTGTTGTCTTGGGCAGTTCCATTGCGTTGAGAGCTCCTGCGTTGGGGTGATGAGTCGAGGGGACGATGGAAGTGATTGGATGACAGAAGCCCAAATTAATGCTAATGATAATAATAATAGAAAGCGGAAAAAGCGAGCGGAATAAAAATGCTTGTGGGAAAAAGAAGCGACATGCCCTATCTTCTGGCGTTTACGTCTCTTACCTACCATTGACATCAATGGGAGGCAGAGAAAGCGTATTTTGCTGCGTTTTTACCCATGGCGCTCAATGGGCGCGAACAAAAAGATAGATAGATAGATAGATAGATCAGGGGTCTCAAGCACGCGGCCCGCGGGACACAGAGCCGCTAGTATCGGCTCTGCTCCGGTACTCTGTGAAATCCCTGACATTGCTGTCCATATATGGACAGTTTTGTCAGGGTCTTCCCCAGAGCGGAGTCCCGGGCAGAGCGCTAGCATAGGCTCTGCTCCGGGACTCTGTGGAATCCCCTGACATCGCTGTCCATGAATGGACACGCAATGTCTGGGGCTTCCCCAGAGCCTGAGTCCCGGGTAGAGCGCTAGCATAGGCTCTGCTCCGGGACTCTGTGGAATTCCCTGACATCGCTGTCCATATATGGACAGCGATGTCTAGGGCTTCCCCAGAGCTGGACAGTGATATCAGGAGCACAGCTGGAGTCCCAGTAGGAGCGCTAGTAGAGCTCTGCCAGGGACTCCAGCTCTGGGGTTGCCCCTGACATCTCTGTCCATATATGAACAGTGATGTCAGGAGCACAGCTGGAATCCCAGGCAGGGCTCTAGAAGCAGTTCTGCTCCAGGACTCCAGCTCTGGGCAAGCCCCTGACATCACTGTCCATATATGGACACTGATGTCAGTTGCTTCCCCAGTGTTCCGGAGCAGAGACTATACTTGTGCTCCGCTCTGAGACATCGGCTCTGGCGTTGCCCCTGACATCACATTCTAGTCCAGGAGGATTCCCTGACGTTACTGTGTATGAACAGTGACATTAGGGGCTCCTCAAGCAGTGGAATCCCTGGCCAAAGCATCAGCAACGCTCTGGCTGGGATTCCACTCCTAGAGGGAGACCCAATGGAGCTATTTACTGGGGGTGTCTGTGGCACTATCCACAAGGGGGGGTGTGGCATTATCTACAGAGGGCGCTGTGGCAGCATCTACAGAGGGCACTGTGGCATTATCTACAGGGGGCACTGTGGCATTATCGATAGAGGGCACGGTGGCAGTATCTACAGAGGGCACTGTGGCACGATCCAAAAAGGGGCTGCCTAATTTTGACATTTGTGTGTCTGCCAACTGAGCCGCCGGACTGCATTTAGCGACACTTAAACTGTAAAACTGGATTGTTGAAATAAGCACGTGGAGAAATCTCGCAAATTTCCGGTAAGTTTAAACCTAGCGCTATTATTATAGTAATGTAGTATTGTTCTAGTAGTGACCACTGAGATAGATAGATAGATAGATAGATAGATAGATAGATAGATAGATAGATAGATAGATAGATAGATAGATAGATAGATAGATAGATAGATAGATAGATAGATAGATAGATAGATAGATAGATAGAGAGAGAGAGATATAGATAGATAGATAGATAGATAGATAGATAGATAGATAGATAGATAGATAGATAGATAGATAGATAGATAGATAGATAGATAGATAGATAGATAGATAGATAGATAGAGAGAGAGAGAGAGAGAGAGAGAGAGAGAGAGATAGATAGATAGATAGATAGATAGATAGATAGATAGATAGATAGATAGATAGATAGATAGATAGATAGATAGATAGATAGATAGATAGATAGATAGATAGACAAAAAAGAATTGTTCACAACCCATTCGATTTCCAACTCCAAGTTTATGATCCAAGGTCTCCATTTTCGCAACACTTCCAATACATCCGCTGGTTCCTTCCAATCTCCCTGGTCTCTGTTATCATCATATCTATGGACATCTTCATTCAGAATTGGTTGTTTCTTTTAGTTTCATGTTCAGGGAGATTTTTTGTGGATCTGAGAAGCCATTCAGTGTCAGGTCGGAGGCGTCATCGTACCTCGCCCGTTCACCTTGTGGCGTGGAAGTGGTTAAGTTGATAAAACATTGTAAGAACCTAGAGAGGTAATTTTTCCCACATGGCCGCGGCAGTGATCGCACTTTGCAGAGGGGTTCTGGGGAAAGCTGCTCTCGTGGTATTTTAATGAGTGTGACTGGCCTCCGTCTTTTTATTGCTGAATTCTGCATTTTGTTGGAGGTTTTACAGATATTTCCATAGTATTGAACATTTCATTATCTAAACCTAATACAGAACAGATAGCGTTAAAAAGAAAAATCTAGGCTAAAAGTCAGAGATCCCCAGTGACCATGTCACGACCCTGCTCAAATCCAACAGGGTCATTCCCAGATTCCAAAAGCTGAAGGCAGCGGATTAGGAGGTAAAGGTTATATAAGGAGTATCCAAGGTCGAATGTACCATAGAGGAAGGTCATGGGGCCCATATATAGGGGGGCCCAGCCCTGGTTGGTCCTATCCGCTATGATACTGGGTGACAGGAACCTGTGCAGAACAACTCCCCTCTAGAGCAAACAAGGGGGGGAGGAATGGCTCAAGGATCATGGGAATGAGGTGGTAGTGCCCGTCTGTCCCGGGTGGCAAAATCCAGCGCCATAATAGGGGTTCTTTTTGGTCTTTGCTATGAGGCCTGTGTCACTGTAAGTACCTCTCCATGGTTCGCACCCACAAACCTGCTACAAAGTGGCCCCAGGGCACTGACCATGCTTGACCTTATTCCAGTGGGGCAATTGTTGAAGGTTCAATTACAAGCTGGGCAGCTGTGATCTGCAACCTGTGGGTCCCCCGCTGTGATGAAACTACAACTCCCAGTATGCAATTTTCATGGCATGTTGGGAATTGTACTTTCACACCAGCTGGAGAGTCACATATTGTCCTATGGATTAGTAAATGACAGTCCTGGATGGTGAATCAGATACAATGTATCAAGTCTACAGAGAAGATTCTAGTGAGTTGGATATGTGAAAAGAAGCAGAATATCCAAACAAGTCATAGATGGAAAAATGAAGAAAAGACAATAAGGAAAACTAGAACATGATGGGAAGACGCGGCGCACAGAGAAATATAAGGGCACGTTCAGACATGGCAGAGTTTTTCCGCTGCAATATTGGTGCAGATTTGGGGCAATTACGCAACGAATCTGCAGCAACATTTGCATATTTGACAGGTAATTCAGACGTTGCGGATATCACAGCGGACTTGCCACAGATTTCAGTTTTTGCATTGCAAAGGCTGAAATCCGCAGTGAAATTCCGCTTCTTCTCCGCAACAGACAGTGCATGCTGGGAGGGAAAATTCCGCACCGCAGCCTATGGTCCGCAGCAGAGTTTTCCCGCAACGTCTGAACTAAGTTTCCTAAAAATTTATAGAAACAAATGTAAAAAACGGCCGCTGGAGAATTCCACTGCAATTCCACCACGTGTGAACCTGCCCTAAGAGAGAAGAGCGGCGCAGAGGCTCCGGCTCGGGATATGTTGTAGCTCCATCAGAGAGAGAGAGAGGTAAGTGACGCTGCAGCTTTATTTCCCATTGACTGTATAGTCCGCATCCTGTGTATAGGTCTCCATTACCTTTGTGTTTTTTTCTGGTCACTTTTATTTAATGTAGTGTAAAAAAAATAATATGATTAATGGAAACAATCAGCAAGTAGGCTAGTTTATGACTCCTATTATGACTTTATCTGTATTCCTATTATGTCTCATGTTTTACAATACCCTCTGGAGCTGAACTCACTACTCGGGTGCAGTAACCACGTACACAGTATAGTCAGTATGACATCATTTCGCTGAATCTCTGTTCCTTTCTCTTCCTCCGCGGTGTTAGCTCAGGTTTCCCAGCAACCGCCTCACTTCCTGTCTGGGTGACCACCATTTAAGTCCATGTTGCTACAGGTACTGAAGTGGTCACAGGAAGTTCTTAAAATGATATCATTTTGGATTTAAAAGCAAACAAGATGAGGAGGGAAAAGTTTGTAATGTGCTACTTGTGTGGGGAGGGGGAGGCTGCGGAGACATTGTGGAGCAACGATAAGATTTCAAGTGAAACTGTTAAAGGGGTTTTCCAGTTTTATGTAAATCAAGCTTAATCGCTATGAATAAAAAGTTCTACAACGGACCATTTTTCAAGATTTCTGCTTGCTGTCAGTGAATGACAGCAATCATGTTTACATTCAAAGGTTTCAAACCTGCACATACCTAGTCCTGCTCACAGCTGAGCGTTTGTTACAATTGTATCTAGTCTAGACAATGCTCTGTGAGGTAAACAGCCTGGACTCTAGACTGATACATTGTAACAAACCAGCAGAGAGATTTTGGAAGCTGCTGCTGATGTGTTTAGCCCACAGAGCATTGTCTAGGCTGGAGACAATGCATCAATGCGCACGTCTTCACGATCAAATCTTTAGGGTGTAAACACATGGGCACGTTTTGTGGATTTGGTGTAACCGTGGCGCGTTTTTTTGCTGAAATCACGGCAATACAAAAACCACAAAACCTGGCGGTGTGAAAACAAGAAACTTCCGGAACAAATATCAGTTGGCAAGTAAAGACCAAGTAACCCCAAGTTCTACATCATATTACATAACCCTTTGGGTGAGGGGTTGGGGGAGGGGTATGTGATCCCCTTTCCCATCATCACAGATTTTATTTCTCAATCCCTTTGGATGAGAATTGCAAAAAGTTTCCTGAAAGTAAAGAACACAATTAATTAAAAGAAACCTTTTACCAATATTTTTTGGATTTTAGTCGCCACATGTGCTGTTTTTTTTTTTTTCTTCTTCCCAGAAACCTGTTATCACAAATCCTCATTTTCGGGAAGAACGGCAGAAATTGGTGAACAGATCGTTATTGTGCGGATCAAAGTCACCTGGAATGTGTCAGCGAGGACGGGGCCGATCTCCAGATGTTCTGAAGTATCTATTGTTTGCTGACTGGACCTGTGAAGCCATTTTTGAGTCGTTTCTGCAGGAAGGTAACGTAAGAAGGGGCCATAAAAGAAGATGAATAGTTGTTTTCCTGAGCAGCGGAGGGTGGGGGTTGTTGTTGTGCGCAGCAGCTGCCGCGTTAAGGTGCATTGTGCCTCCGTCCCTCACCGAGGCCTCGCGGTTGTGAAGTTCGCGCCATATAAGACGGGAAGTAACAACGCATTATGCAACAGGAGACGTGTGGGGTCAAGCGCTGGTCATTGCGTTCAACCGGCCTCTCACCTGCGGACCAGTTCACACTTGCACTAATATCACTTATGCAATCCACCCCATACAGGATAATGCCGAAAACATGGGAGCGAACATAAAAAGTGAGGGGCCCCCAGGGGAGTACAATGGGGCCTCTTCTCGGTCTACGTCCACTCCATTTTCTAGAAGGAGACGTGGGACCATTGGGTTTGCTTCCCTCTTTCTTTTTGCTAACATTGTGGGGTATGCGGAGGGGGAGCCATTGTGGGTCCATACTGCCCATAGGGTGGGAGGGATAACGTCTGGGCCCCATAGTAGCCATCTTTGCGGCTTTTAGGGTACATATTGCTGTAGTAACGTACATTGTATTTTTAGGACAGTGCTCCATGGCGACTGGTTGCGCTATAGTTGCTATAGTTACGGACGATTGAATGTATGTCGGCCATGTTGGAATTTTTGAGATTGTTGTGCAACTTTTTCCCCATAAGGAACATTGCACAAGTCACGGAAATTCTGGGATTTTGCTAAACTTGGGGGGAATCAAAAGTCACTGTGGATCCTCGGCCATAAAAGACACCACAAAAGACTTGCTCCATTTATGTATTTCTATTTCAATCCCCTACAGAGTGTAAAGCATTTGCGGGTCCACGGTCCAGTGTTCCCCTATAGATACGTCCAGTCAAATTTAAAGGGGACTAAGCGTTAAGATGGTGCCAATGAGTCACTGTGTTCCTGACCTTTCAGACCCGGCTTTCTGTTGTCGTCTTCCCTCTCGTCTCATCCATATGACTATTCTCCGGAGCTCTGGTTACACCTCGCCTCCTGACCGGCCATGGTGCCCGCAGATGCCACCCTACCCGTCCCTGACTTGATTTTATTCTGTGTTGACGCAGTCTGATGAATATTTACACCAATCCTGTAACTTTAGTCCAATTGGCTATTGTCATTCCAGAAATAAACCTGGGGAAAACCACCAGTGACCCCCACCAAAATCTGTGGGAAATGGGGGTCATATAGGTCAAAGATGTGATCTGCTGGAAATCTTGTATGAAATCTGAAGCACCAGGAGCAGCACCAGTAACATGTAACAGCGCTAGTGCGGCCCCGTTCTCCTCCAACTCATCTGTATCATGACAGGGAAAACTTTTTTTACAACTTTTTTTATTTTATTTTTTTTTTATTTTTTTTTTTAGAATGCAATAAAAGTGACATTTGCATCTCAGGTATGTGCGCAGCGGTGTGAAAAGGGAGGATTTCCCAAGAACGGGGATTCACGCCTGACAGGTAGTATCAGCAATGATCCTTGCAGGGTCTTCAGCTTTGCAGGTGGGTCAGAAAAACTTGAATTCACAGAACATTTCCCCCTGACTGAACATGAGCCTTTTAATATTCTCTTCAGCCATTACTGAGTTTTCTTGGTTTCCTACACAGCCAGCAGATCATGAGCGGCAGCCGCTTATTTCTGCCATTACAGCGTCCCAGAGATTGCCACGCAGCTTTCTTTATTGACACGAATCTTCTGTTTTGCATGTGTCAGTTGTCACTGCATTTTTGGCATTATATTCACAAAACAGGAAGTTTAGGAATAATAACTTTATTTACTGATGATAATCACATGCTATAGAATCGAGGACTGACACTTATACAGACAGAGACATTTAGCAGCAAGAATGCAAATCTATATAACATTAAGAATTGTATGACAAATGGGGTCTGTCGAACCACCTGGAGCAATAGTATCTATCGATCCCATCTGTCAATCCAAGCAGAATAGGATATTCAAGACTTTACACAGGCGGAAGACTCAGGGAATTATATTTCCAGGTATTTTTTTTTTTTAAAGGGGAAGTACCCTTTAAATCTTTTTTAAAGGGGAAGTAACCTTTAAATCTTTAGCAGAGATAGCTAGATTTGTATTTTCTGGGTCGGGCTGTTGATACTTTCTATTATCTAAGAAGGTATTTGGCCTCGGTAACTCCACATCACGACCTCGCCATAACTCCCAAGCAGTTAAAACTTATGAGGTTTCCCCTTAATTTTAGTGGGACTTGTTAATTATAAGCTCGGATGCAGCAGACATTATGGCTCCAGAAACCCCGGAGTGTAGTAAAATTGCGCGGAGTGAATTCTCTCTAATGAGTTGAGCCCAATGTAGAAGGTTTTAAGTCTTCCTACCAGAAGCAGCGAGTGTTGGTGCACAGGTGAGATCACACGGATCCAGGAACAGCCGCTTTATCTTCATCAATATCTATAATAATTCCTATAATCAATTATGTAAACTGTGTACTGAAGTGTAACAGAACCAAGTCTGTCTGCCACAATACCCTCCCCCACTCCAACCCCTTTCACTTGCCCTCTAGCAGACAATTACACCCCCCATCACCAGCTCATTTTACAGCAACCGCCAATACCCCGCACCACAGCACCGGGGGCATATATGAGCTTCAATGTTAATCTTCTGGTAGTTCTCATTCCACCTATGAGCAACCTGAGCTGTATATGAAACGCAGCCTCTTTGTAATATATCTTCATTCCTTTTTATATTGTTTCCCCCATTTTTCATTTCAGAAACAATCTTTTGCTAACTGGAAACCATCAGCAAGGAAATGCTCATAGTTCAAAATAGCAGTTGAAGCAGAAGAGAAAACCCAGATTCCTCCATCAGACTGCCAGATAGTGAGACGTGGTTTATCACTCAAGGGAACACGCTGCTACAGACTTCAGTGGCAACGTGCTTTACACCACTCCAGCCACCACTTGGCATTGTGTATGGGGATCTTAGGCTTATGTGCAGCAACCATGGAAATTCATTTCATGAAGCTCCGGATCACACAGTTCCGCTGCTGATGTCACTTCCGGAGGCAGCGTGGATCTCTGTAGTGTGTAATAGGTGATCGCCACACTCTTCAGCACTAGGCGGCCCTGCTCTGTGAGTTTGCATGGTTTACCACTTTATGACTGAGCTGTTGCTGCTCATAGATGCTTCCACCTTACAATAATAACTATTACAGGTGACTGTAGCAGATCTAGCAGATAATACTAACACTTACAGGTGACCGGGCAGATCTAGTAGATAATCATAACACTTACAGGTGACCGGGACGGCTCTAGCAGATAATAATAACACTTACAGGTGACCGGGACAGCTCTAGCAGATAATAATAGCACTTACAGTTGACTGGGGCAGATCTAGTAGATAATAATAACACTTACAGGTGACCGGGCAGATCTAGTAGATAATAATGACACTTACAGGTGACCGGGGTAGATCTAGTAGATAATAATAACCCTTACAGGTGACCGGGGAAGATCTAGTAGATAATAATAGCACTTACAGGTGACTGGGACAGCTCTAGCAGATAATAATAGCACTTACAGGTGACCGGGGCAGAACTAGTAGATAATAATAACACTTACAGGTGACCGGACAGATCTAGTAGATAATAATGACACTTACAGGTGACCGGGACAGCTCTAGCAGATAATAATAATAGCACTTACAGGTGACCGGGGCAGATCTAGTAGACAATAATAACACTTACCGGTGACCAGGGCAGATCTAATAGATAATAATAACCGTTACAGGTGACCGGGGCAGATCTAGTAGATAATAATGACACTTACAGGTGACCGGGGCAGATCTAGCAGATAATAATACTTACAGATGACAGGAGCAAATCTAGCAGATCAGAAATTTCATGAAATGCCTTGTGGCAAAGGTGGCATTCTATTACAGTGCCACGTGTAAAGTCACTGAGCTCTTCAGTACCACCCATAATACTGGCAATGTTTGTCTATGGAGATTGCATGACTGTGTGCTTGATTTGATGTACCTGTTTGCAGTGGGTGTGCCTGAAACACCGGAATTCAATAATCAGGAGAGGTATCCACATATTTTCAGCCTTTTAGTGTCAATCTGTTGATGTTATTACTCCGGTAGCTCATTCCTGCCTCAGACAAATTCTCACCTACTCAATTTTAATGGAATCTAATAGAATAACGTCATATTTTAGCCAAAAAATGCCACCTCACTCGCTGAATCTGGAGACTAGAGGCAGTGGAGTTTGTGGGGTTCTCCTCCGCCTCGGGGTGCTAGGAGGGATAAAATGGTTCTTGACACTCAATGAATCGTTCCCAATGCCCCATTCACCAGGACTTCTGCTCCGACACCGTAGACCGCAGCCCTGAAGGGGTTATTTGTAGTAACGGTCTGCAGCGTGAGACAAAGACGTGAATGTTTAGTGTTGTGATCATTGTTGGGGCCGCTGCTCGGAGAGACCTGCTCTGGTCTGGACTGCTCCACCACTTCCTAAATCTCCCTTTCGTCTGCACGCGACTTGTCATGTGAGGCCGGGGCTTGGAAGGTGCCCGTGAGGTGCAATGGGTGGGGAGGTGCGAGCTGCAGGAGGATCATAAAATTTGCAGATGTTTTGGCGACACAAGGAGGCCTGGAAATTGCTTAGTAAACTCAAAAATAAAACGCTCATTCCGTGGAGCCATTGAAGCAGTTTGAGGGTATGTTCACACGCCCTAATTACGGACGTAATTCAGGCGTTTTACGCCTCGAATTACGTCCGAAAATACGGCTCCAAACCGCCGGCAAACATCTGCCCATTGAAATCAAAGGGTCTTGCGATGTTCTGTGCACACAGGGTTTTTTTTTACGCGCCGCTGTCAAAAGACGGCGCGTAAAAAGACGCCTGCGTCAAAGACGTGCATGTCACTTCTTGAGACGTAATTGGAGCCGTTTTTCATCGACTCCATTGAAAAACAGCTCCAATTACGTCCATAATTGATGCCGCAAAAAACGCGAGTACGAGCAATTACATCTGAAATTCCGGAGCTGTTTTCGCCTGAAAACAGCTCCGTAATTTCAGGCGTATTGAACGCTGCCGTGTGAACATACCCTAACTTGAGAGACCAAAACCCCATCTCTGCAATCCGCTTCAAGGCCTCCGGCAATGGAGGGCTGAGCGGAGAATTCTACTGATCCTTTATTTTAATATCCTATCCATTGGAGTAGACGGCAGAACATGAAAACCCTTCAAATATCTGCTCCCGATTCACTTTATACATTCAATTTCCACCAACAATGTAACAAGAAGTCAAAATGACATTTATTCCCTCATTTTCTGAATTTGAAAGGATTGTGATCTATAGACGAGCCCATTAAATATGCTTTATTGGAACATATGAAGGTAAAAAAAAAGGGGTACACTGTTCAGGACCCTCCCCCCCTCCCCCTCTATTAGCTGGAGAGAAGAATAGTTTCCGCTCTGTACACACCTAGTCCCGCTCTCTGCTGAGAAGTGGAAACAATTGTATCCAGTCTAAGCAAAGCAGCAGTTGCACAAATCTCCTTGGTAGTTTGCTACAATGTATCAGTCAGGAGTCCAGGCTGTTTAGCTCACAGAGCATTGCCTAGACTGGATACAATTGTAACAACCCCTTAGATGAGAGCAGGACTAAGGCCTCATGCACACGACCGTAGCCGTGTGCACGGCCGTGATTTTCGGGTCGGCCGGCTGCGGACTGTCAGCGGACTGTCAGCCGCAGGCCGCCCGCACATGCACATGGCCGCGGCCATTGTTTTCAATGAGCCCGGACCGCAGAAGCGGGCCGTAATAAGACATGCCCGTTCTTTCTGCGGTCCGGGCTCCCGGGCCGTGCACGGACCGCAAAAACTACGGTCGTGTCCACGGCCCCATAGAAAAGAATGGGGCCGCAATACTCCCGTGGATTTTCGGGGGAATTGCGGCCGCAAAAACACGGTCGTGTGCATGAGGCCTAAGTATATACGAATTTGCAGACTGTGGTTGAAAACAAGAGTGTTCTCATTCACTGACAGCAAACAGAAAATCTTGAAAATAGTCTAGGAATTGAACACTAAATCAATTAGAAAGATGTCAAACTCGTAAACACTGATTAAGCTTAATTTACATAGAAATGGAAAAACCATTTAAATGGTGTAAATACTTTTGCTAAATGTTTGTATTGCTCGAAAGCAGGTAAAATAACAAATGAAGTAACTGCAAATAGTTTTGATTAAAATGATATTATTAAATTGTGTATACAGCTTCTATGCAGGCCTATGTGTCTCCATGGTTACAGACTACACACAAATATTGTGTAGTCATGTGTAACTCCATTCTCTCTGCCCCTTCTACTGTCTGTAGACACCAAGAATTATTGAGAGGAGTCAAATCTAAAAATAAGACACAATGTAAATATTTTTCTCAACTCCATATAGAAAATCAAATCTGTCTGATAATCCAGACAATTCTGGTTCCTTTGAATTGTGAACTACATGTATCTTAAAGCATTTACAATTCTGTCGGCTTCAGAGCGGACATCTCCCAGTATACCCTGCTTGTTCAGTGTCTGCACAGAACACACTCTGCTGATTTGCCTTCTGGGAAATGTTGTCTTTACACCAGGCACTGTACAGTTATCCCATGGAGGAAAAACTAACTGCCCCCTGTATTATTGGAGTTCAGCTAAACTATTGGGATGTAGGTCTGTCCACAAGTTTGCTGACCGCTTCCAATGACAAGAATGTAATGTATGTACACAATGACTTCACCAGCAGAATAGGGAGTGCAGCTCTGGAGTATAATACAGGATATAACTCAGGATCAGTACAGGATAAGTAATGTAATGTATGTACACAGTGACTGCACCAGCAGAATAGTGAGTGCAGCTCCGGAGTATAATACAGGATGTAACTCAGGATCAGTACAGGATAAGTAATGTAATGTATGTACACAGTGACTCCAGCAGAATAGTGAGTGCAGCTCTGGAGTATAATACAGGATATAACTCAGGATCAGTACAGGATAAGTAATGTATGTACACAGTGACTCCACCAGCAGAATAGGGAGTGCAGCTCTGGAGTATAATACAGGATGTAACCCAGGTTCAGTACAGGATAAGTAATGTAATGTATGTACACAGTGACTCCACCAGCAGAATAGTGAGAGCAGCTCTGGCGTATAATACAGGCTGTAACTCAGGATCAGTACAGGATAAGTAATGTAATGTATGTACACAGTGACTCCACCAGCAGAATAGTGAGTGCAGCTCTGGAGTATAATACAGGATGTAACTCAGGATCAGTACAGGATAAGTAATGTAATGTATGTACACAGTGACTCCACCAGCAGAATAGTGAGTGCAGCTCTGGAGTATAATACAGGATGTAACTCAGGATCAGTACAGGATAAGTAATGTAATGTATGTACACAGTGACACCACCAGCAGAATAGTGAGTGCAGCTCTGGAGTATAATACAGGATGTAACTCCGGATCAGTACAGGATAAGTAATGTGATGTATGTACACAGTTACTCCACCAGCAGAACAGTGAGTGCAGCTCTGGGGTATAATACAGGATATAACTCATGATCAGTACAGGATAAGTAATGTAATGTATGTACACAGTGACTCCACCAGCAGAATAGTGAGTGCAGCTCTGGAGTATAATACAGGATGTAACCCAGGTTCAGTACAGGATAAGTAATGTAATGTATGTACACAGTGACTCCACCAGCAGAATAGTGAGTGCAGCTCTGGGGTATAATACAGGATATAACTCAGGATCAGTACAGGATAAGTAATGTAATGTATGTACACAGTGACCACCAGCAAAATAGTGAGTGCAGCTCTAGGGTATAATACAGGATATAACTCAGGATCAGTACAGGATAATTAATGTAATGTATGTACACAGTGACTCCACCAGCAGAATAGTCAGTGCAGCTCTGGAGTGGGTGGAGTAGGACGTGTGGAGAGAGCTGCTGAGACTACCGTGCAGGCCTTGGATCCAGGGACTTTCCTTATCCTATCTGCCCAGGCCTCATACCATCTGCCTGGGCTTGGAAAGTACCCTGAGGGGGGTTCCATCCTAGGATGGAGCCTCAGACCTCTACCTCCCGGAGCATGCCAGCGGGGGGTAGAGGGTCATCCCAGCTGGCTGGGAATATGAAAACAGTCGCGGGGGTGAGGAGATCATCTCGGGGCAAGGCTGTCCTGGCTCCCCCTGAGGCTGGAACCCTGGATAAGGGTATGGAGACGCGGTCCGGCATGGTGATCGAGGTGTTGTCGTCTGGAGAAGGACCAGCACCGTCCGGACATTTGGATGACGGTCGTGTGGAGGAATGGGGACAGCTGAGGACCGGAGAGACGGTGGAGAACTTCAGCTCCCGTCTGGCTATGCGGTTGGAGGAGTATCGGGACCTCAGGAAGTCGCTGCAACGGCTCCGTGCGGACTTGGCGGTCGCCAGAGGAAGGGCTGCAAAATGCACAGGAGGTAAGAGGTCCCGATACCGTTTAAATGTGAAATCCTTGTTGGAGGAAATAAAAGAAGTGGAAGAGAGACGTGAGGAGATTTTGGCAGGCGGAGGGGTGTTTGGAGAAAAGTTAAAAAATGAAGAGAGGTTTGCCGAGATGGCAGCACCTATAAAAATAGAAAGTGTGGAGGAAGACACAGCAAAGGAAAATGTGGGGGAGAAAATGGAGCATGAGAATGTAAAGTCCAGAGAAGGCACAGATTCTGAGGCACCCAGGAGCAGTGAGGAGGAGGAGGGTGGACTCACAGCTGGGAGAAATCAGGAGAGTTTTGATACTGACAGTGAGCGGCCTCCAGGATTACTTACACAGATCCGTAACGTGGAGTCGCCGGTATCCTTCCAGGGATTTTGTTTCGGTGCGGAGTTACCCGCAGAGGAGGAAAAGCAAAAGAAAAAAAAATTTAAGAAGAAAAAAAAGGAAAAGGAAAAAAAATCTGCTAAAGGTTCATTTAAAATGGTGTATACAGCAAGATCCTTCCTGTGCTCTGAGCCTGATGAAAGTCAGGATCAGAGCGCAGGTCCCGCAAGACCCCCAGCTCAAGCCTCTGCAGTGGGGCTGGAGCGGGAATGCGGGGAGAGTGTTACGGGTCCGGCATTAGAGCACGTGGTGGTCAAAATGGCGCCGGACGCCAACCCCTGCAAAGGGGGCGGTACTGGTGGCCTGGTGACGCCAGGGGGTGTGTCCCCGTGTCCGGTGAATGGCGAGCCCGGGAAACTGGTCTTTGATGCGAGTCAGGGGTCGGGAGAACGGGTAAACCAGAAACCGGATGTGGTGTCTGAAAGCCGGAAGTCTGTCGGTGTCGCAGTAAAGCCGTCAGACGTTCCGGACAAGGGCGGTCACAGAGGGGGCTCCGGCTCTGTTGGCCACTCCTCTGTGGGAGGGGGGAGTGGTCCGGCGCCGGAGGCGGCTCCAGTGACGTCAGTGGCTCCTTCGTCCGCATCGCTGAAAAGTGGTGTAGGCGAGAAGGGGGCTGCTGGCGTCGGGGGCGACGGTGGCCCCTTTCCCAAAAATGTTCAGCACTCAGAACAGATGGAGGTTAATGAGGCGGAGGGCACAGCAGGGACACCGCTTATAACATCTGGTGGCGTCCCTGCAAAGGTGCCTGATGATGCGGAGACTGAAGCAATGTCTAATCAAGCAAAATGTACAGAAAAAATACATAACATAGAACCAGGCCTGGCCAGAAGGATGACTGCAGGGGGACCTGGTGGGTTAAATGAAAAAGTTGCGGCTGTGGATGTGGAAACTGCTGGGGGTATGCAGGTGTCTGTAAATAAAGTTGCTGGAGTGTCTGCTGGTAATGGGGTGTTGAGTGCTGTGTCTGTGGGTGGTGGGGATGGGGTATCAACCAGGGGCAATGGGCCTGGCGCTCCTCTTGCTGTGACATCCGGCAGGTCTTATGCTGGTGTGGCAGCGGGGGGACAGCGGGCCCACCCATCTTCATCCTCAAGGTCCGGGGACGGTAACTTGCAACAACGTCTCTTGGACGCTTTAAGAGAGGGAAAGCAAACCCTAACCATAGGGGGAGTGCAGAAGGACCTGTCTTTCTGGATAGACAGATATGGTCTAAATGCCTTCCGAGAGCAACGAGGAGATCAGTGGTCGCTCCCAACAGCCGGGCAGGCTGTAGCCAGGAGGAATGTGGTCCGTCTCCGGTGGCGTGGCAATGATGCGTGCCCTCCCAGAAAGAGGGTGGTGGAGCTGCTGCTGGGGATGGGCTTCAAGGCGAGTGACATCTTTGCCTTGATACATCCTCATGGCTCGGTCGAGTTCGACATCAGCTTTGTTCACCTAGGGGGCCTTGAGGTCTTCTGGGGGAACTACGAGCTGGTGAAGGACGAGCCTGGCTGGCGAGACTTTGCTGCACAAGCAATTTCTCGCCAAAGTGGTCCCAAGAGAGTGACCGTTCTTACCCGTAACGAGTCACTCTCTTGTATAGATATCATGACCTGGTTGGGAAGGTACGGAGAGGTAGTAGAGATGCCACGGAAGAACTTAGACGAGTTTGGCATCTGGTCAGGGGCCTGGACGTTCATGGTTAAACTAAAGCGTCTGGGACAGACGGTGTCCCACATACCATCGTCTGCTTTCCTGGGAAGAGATCGGATCCTTGTCTTCTACCAGGGGCAGCCGAAGTTGTGTCACCGGTGTGGCGACCCCTCACATTTGAGTGCAGGCTGCAAGGTGCAGAAGTGTGCTCATTGTGGGGGGATTGGTCATCTAGCCGCATCGTGTGACCGTATTCGCTGCAACCTGTGTGGTGACTTAGGTCACCCGTTCAGTCGGTGTCCTCGCTCTGTTGTCAATGCTTGTTCCAAACCTGCAGAGGATGAGAGGAGGGAGGCCTCCGTGGGTGAGGGTGCGGGCAGGGATGATGGGGCACAGGGGCAAGGGAAGAATGCAAAGAAGGGTCCCCCTTCTCGCCAGAGAAGGGCAGAGAAGCGAAGGAAGGAGAGGATTCGGAGGGCGCTCCAGGAAACTGGGACGACCTCTGATTCGGATCTGGATGCCCCCCTTGAAGCTGATGCCCCTGGGGAGGTCGAATTGAACGAGGAGATGAGGAGGATCCAAAGGGAGCAGAGGGCTGAGGACTCTCAGTCCTCCCACTATGAAAGTGTGGGAGAGGAAGAGAGGACTCAGCCTACAGCAAAAGGGACACCGGGCAAAACCCAAGGGCCAAATACATCTGGCCCCGCCCTGGCCCAGGAAGGTAAATCCTGTACCCCCCTGGTGCGCTCTACTGATCGATACCATGCTCTCGTGGACATTCCAGCCTCTCATACTAAGAGGGAGGGCATGGTAGGGCACCCTAGAGTCGTTGAGCCTCCCCTGCTGCAGGGGCCGTTGCCCCCAGAGGGGGAGGTTGACCCGGTACTTGGGGATGAAGATGGGAATAGGGTGGTGAGTATGGACTCCTCAGTTTGCAAGAAGCGAGGCAAAGAAGGGGGGTCCTCATCAGATAGAGGGGGGGTGGGAAGAAGAAAGCCGTCTAACTCAAACATCCATGATGGCGGCACCCACTCCGTTGACGCTGGCATCAATTAACGTTGCCAGCATTAAGTCAGATAGGGCGAGATTTGCAGCCTTTGATTTTCTTGGCCGAGTTGAAGCCGACATTTTGTTTTTGCAGGAGACCAGGCTGTCACTTTTAGCAGACGTCGTTAAATCTAGGAGGGAGTGGCGACGCGGGCCCTCCTACTGGTCTCTTGCGGCTGAGCCCTATAGCGGAGTGGCGGTCCTTTTCACCGCACCGGTAACATGCCGACGGATGATTGAGTTAGAAATGGGGAGGTGCTTGATCTTAGATGTCCTCATGAGGGGACAGGAATTAAGATTAATCAATATATACGGACCCCAGAGCAAATGGGACCGTAAAAGTCTCTTCATGAGGATTAAGCCTTTCCTTTTTTCAGGTCGACAAGTTATCTTTGGAGGGGACTTCAATACTGTCGTGAGGCCCCGAGATAGAGGAGGTTCCGGAGATAAAAAATTGACCTATGATAGTGTAGCATTAAAAAATATAGTTAGCGATGCTCGCCTGGTGGATATCCACATCAGGCATACCCCAGGCCACTCGGGTTTCACCTATCGTAGAGGTAGTTGTAGGTCTAGGATAGACAGGTTTTTTTTGAAGGAGGAAGCCATCTCTTCACCAGTGTCCGTTGTTGAGGTGGAGTTCTCCGATCACTGTATGATTATTTTCTCTTTGAACATTGCAGAGTCCCTCCAGATGGGAAGAGGTATATGGAGGCTGAATTCTACTCTCTTGGAAGAAGCGGAGATAAGACAGGCCTTTGAGGATTTTCTTCAGAGCCAGGTACCTTTGTTGGATCTCAGTGGTACTAAGTCTGAGTGGTGGGAGTTGTTTAAAGTCCGGGTGGCAGGATTTTTCCGCAGGCTCTCGAGCCTCAGGTCCATGAGTAGGTACCGCCTATATCAGGAACTGAGGAGGAAACTCGAACATCTGGTCTCAACCGGGGGTAGTGGGGAGGAGATCTCCGTGGTGAAAGCTTTGCTCAGGAGGTGTCAGTATGATAGGCACACATCTTTAGTTCTTGAAAGGGATTTCGGGAGGTACCGCTCGCCCGGCCCCTACAGGAACTGTAAGATGTCAGTGAGTCGTAAGGTTGTGACAGGACTGATTGATAGTACAGGATCTCTGAAGAGATCCAAATCAGGGATCTTGGAGGTCGTCAGATCCTTCTACTCGCACCTCTTGGGGAAGCAAGATCCAAACAGAGACGAGATGTCGGCTTTCCTGGCTGAAACCATCCCTGAGCCAGGGGTAGACCCCTCTCTCGGTGTTTTGATAGACTCGATCAAGGAAGAGGAAGTGGGATTGGCGATTGATGGGCTTGCCCTCAAAAAATCGCCAGGGCCGGATGGCTTAACATCCGAGTTTTATAAGACTTTTAAAGGAACCCTAGTTCCCCTCTTGACTGAGGTGTTTAATGAGTGCCTTTCCTCGGGTACTTTGCCAATGTCAATGAGGAGGTCGGCCTTGATCGTTTTATCGAAGGGTAAAGACTCGACCCATATTGAGAATTGGCGTCCCATAGCGCTGCTCAATACGGACAGAAAGGTTCTCGCAAAGGTGCTGTTTAATCGGCTGGTGAAGTTTGCATCCCGGCTCCTTTCGCCGGTCCAGCATTGCTCTGTTCCAGGCCGCAGCACATTTAGTGCTGTCCTCAGTGTCAGAGAGGCAGTGGAGCAGGGAAATTCTGGTCGGTGGGAGGGGTACATCCTGTCCTTGGACCAGGCCAAGGCTTTTGACCGGGTGGACCACGAGTACCTCTGGTCGGTCCTTCTGAGGTACGGCCTACCGGGGGGGTTTGTCAATTGGCTACAGACCTTATACACTGGGGCTGAGACTTTTGCGCTGGTGAACGGTTGGGTTGGAACCCCCTTTGAGGTTGGGTCTGGTGTCCGCCAGGGTTGTCCCTTGAGCCCTTTGCTATATGCGTTCGCAATTGATCCTTTTCTTAAAAGGATCGATCGTGGGCCATTGGCGGGAGTCGGGCCGGCCTGGAGGGGCCGGAGGCCACTCAGAGGGTGGTTGCGTACGCAGACGACGTCTCCATTTTTGTCTCCTCGAGAGGGGAGGCAGAGTGGGTGATGTCGGAAGTGGAGCGTTACTCATTGGCATCTGGGTCCAAGATCAACCGGGATAAGTGCAAAAGTCTCTGGCTGGGAGGAGGAGATCCTGGTTTTGATCTCCCGGACACCCTTCCAGAGCCTCAGGGGTCTGCTAAGATCTTAGGAGTCGAATTTGGCCCGGGTGATTACCCCAAGAAGAACTGGGAGGATAGGCTGAATCTAGTTGCCCAGAAGGTCGACCAATGGAAGGGTTGGTCCTTAACCCTGAGGGAAAGGGTTCACTTGGCCAAGGCCTACCTGGTGCCCATGTTGCTTTACCTGGGCAGTGTGTGCATCTTGCCAGAACCTCTCTGGACTCGGGTCTATAGCCTGTTCTTCCAGCTGTTATGGGGGAACAGGCTCAACCTAATCAAGAGGGAGGTTACTTACCTACCAAGGACACTAGGCGGGTTAGGTATGGTTAACCCGGTGGTGTTCCTAGTGAACACCTTTGTTAAGATCAACCTGGCAAACCTCTGGCAAGAGAGGGCTCCTTGGTGGATATCCTCCTGCAGGGGGTGGTTTCGGCCTTTCTTCCAGGAATGGGAGAGAGGAGGGCAAGTGAAAGACCTGCGTACACCTCACGGACATCTCCCGGCTTATGCCACCCTGGCGCTGAAGATTGTTCGCCGGTGGGGTCTGGAGGTGTGGGAGATCAGGACCATGTCGAGAAAATTTATTGACAAGAGGGTCCTGATGACCCACTTCCAGAAGCCCCTGGCGCTCAAAGACTGCCCAAGTAGTGACCTCGGGGTGGGATTAAAACTTTTAAATTCAGCGAGGATTCCCCAGAAGTTTTGGGATCTGGCTTGGCGTTGCTTCCATGGGAGACTGTATGTGAGGGACAATCTAAAGTGCAGAAGCTCTGATGATCTGGATTGCCCCCGGGAGGAGTGTGGCGGAGTGCTGGAAAGCATGGAGCATTTCCTGCTTCATTGCCCTTTCAATACAGAGGTATACAAAAGGGTGGGAGCCTCCATTGGTTGGCCAGGCCTAACCAGCCTCTCCTATGCTGGGTGGGCCTATGGAGTGTTCGGAGACCTCGGTGGTAGGGACCATTGCACCTTGTTTCTAGTCAGTATAGTGGTCAGGCACTTTATGTGGAATGCACGATGTCTAGTTTCTACCCAGAAGAAAATCCTCCTAGTGGATGAGGTTGTTAGCAATATCATGGGTGACCTGGTGAAGGTGCATTCTTTGGAGGTTGGCAGATTGGGAGCATCCAAAGCCTCTCGTCTTTGGAGGGGCTTTTCCTTTAGGGTGCCTTAATGTGTCTGCCTTCATGAGGGAGGGGGGGGGTCGTCACCGGTGCTCAACTGGAGGTGGGGGTCTGCGTTCCGCTGAGGCACCAAAAAAAAAAATATAGCGATAGGGCTCGGAATAAGGGAAAGGTGAGGGTCAGCATAGGGTCAGCTTTCAATAGGGTCAAGAAAGGGCTAGTAATAGGGTAAGGAGATAGGGCAAGCGATAGGGAGGGTGCAGCGGTGGACGTGGTACCTTGGCCTCTGGGGGGGTGCTGGGGGGGGCTTTCCCTTCTCTCTATCTGGTGATGGGCTAGGTAAGCACTGGAAGATTTTTGTTTTGTTTAGGATTGAAATGGCAGGAAAAAGGTTTACAAGCGACCGAACTTGGTGCTTTCGGGTACGGTGTATTTTGTATATGGTTTGGTATTTGGACAAGTTGGTGACGTGTATTGTATTATATTGTAGAAATGTTGTTAGAATAGGGATAGACTTAAGGGGGTTAATAGATAGGTTGGGAGGGGGTCGGGGGGGGGGGTTTGCCTGACCCAGCCCCGGACTATGCGGACATGGGAGGACATGGGGCGGGGGGCTGGGCTGGGGGGCTGGGCTGGGGTGGTTGGGTGTGGTGGTTGGGTGTGGTGGTTGGGGTGTTGGGATTAGTATTATTATATTTTGGATTTTTTTGGTTATTATTATTATTATTTTATTATTATTATGTTGTTGTTTTATTATTATTATCATTATTATGTTGTTTCTTTAGGCCCTTGGGTGACGCGGTCGGGGGATTTTCTGTTGGTACTTTTGATTACGTTTATATGATGTTTGTATATATTCTAGTTATTGTTTAGTTTCGGATGAAGTGTAGATGTAAGTATATAAGAGTGGGGTGTATGTGGCCGGGTCTGGTATAGTTTTCTCTTCTCATATACAGAGATGTATATAAGAAAATTTGTTTATAAGAATTGGGTTGTGACTTTTTGGTTATATGGAATTAGTTATGTATTTGTTTTTCAGTTTATGTTTTGTAAATTTATATAAAATAAAGAGATACAGGATGTAACTCAGGATCAGTACAGGATAAGTAATGTAATGTACACAGTGACTCCACCAGCAGAATAGTGAGTGCCGCTCTGGAGTATAATACAGGATGTAACTCAGGATCAGTACAGGATAAGTAATGTGATGTATGTACACAGTTACTCCACCAGCAGAACAGTGAGTGCAGCTCTGGGGTATAATACAGGATATAACTCAGGATCAGTACAGGATAAGTAATGTAATGTATGTACACAGTGACTCCACCAGCAGAATAGTGAGTGCAGCTCTGGAGTATAATACAGGATGTAACCCAGGTTCAGTACAGGATAAGTAATGTAATGTATGTACACAGTGACTCCACCAGCAGAATAGTGAGTGCAGCTCTGGGGTATAATACAGGATATAACTCAGGATCAGTACAGGATAAGTAATGTAATGTATGTACACAGTGACCACCAGCAGAATAGTGAGTGCAGCTCTGGAGTATAATACAGGATGTAACTCAGGATCAGTACAGGATAAGTAATGTAATGTATGTACACAGTGACTCCACCAGCAGAATAGTGAGTGCAGCTCTGGAGTATAATACAGAATGTAACTCAGGATCAGTACAGGATAAGTAATGTAATGTATGTACACAGTGACTCCACCAGCAGAATAGTGAGTGCAGCTCTGGGGTATAATACAGGATATAACTCAGGATCAGTACAGGATAAGTAATGTAATGTATGTACACAGTGACCACCAGCAGAATAGTGAGTGCAGCTCTGGGGTATAATACAGGATATAACTCAGGATCAGTACAGGATAATTAATGTAATGTATGTACACAGAGACTCCACCAGCAGAATAGTGAGTGCAGCTCTGGAGTATAATACAAGATATAACTCAGGATCAGTAACTCAACTCTAAATGCGAAATGTTGATGAAACATATGAAAAGCTTTGATATGGTTTTTGTTCTTTAAAGGGAAGGTGTCATGAAATTTTTTTTTTATCATATTGCTTTTAGTATGATAAAAAAAATAACATTTATTTATTTGTGTTCGTGTGTTCTACTTTTTACTTTGTTCTTACTTTTACCTCTCTATGGGGGCTGCCATTTTATTTTTATCTCTGTATGTGTCGATTAACGACACATACAGAGATGGAATACGGCACATACATCCCAATAGAGAATGCGAACGGGAGCCGTTCCATTCACTAAAGCGTACGCCGACCAAAAGGAAGGTCTTTGGCAGAGCGAAATCCGGCGCCATTTTCATGTGAACCGGAAGCCGCGGCCGGACAGTAAGATGACGACTTCCGGCCGCGGCTTCTGGCTATATGTTCAATGAAGCGAAGGCGCAAGGAATAGGAGCGGAGGCGGCAGGAGCAGGTAATTTATGTTTGTGTATGTGATGTATGTATTATGTTCGTGTATGTTCGTGTTATACTGTCTGCTGAGCACTGTATCTAATCCTCCTACACTGTGCAGTCGCTCAGAAAATGGCGGCACCCAGTGTAGGAGGTTTGACGATTCAAACCCCCTCCTCCTGGCACTAGCCAGAATAAGGGAGGGGGGATTGTGTGAGGACACTAGAGAGTGTGTCTACCCCAAATTTGCAGCATAAAGCAATGAGGTTGCTTTACCACATTGACCATGCTGCAATTTTGGGAACTGCTCCCTCTAGTGCCCAGCACATGGAAATGTTATAAATTAGAATCTAATTTATAATATTTCTTGACTTGTGAAATTTTTTTACAAAAAAGTAGAACAATGTGTAATCACTCAAATAATAATTGTTTAACTAAAAAAAAAATTAAAAAAAATTCTAGCGACACATTCCCTTTAAGGCCCAGGACTTGGTCTTTGCAGGCGGTGAGTGCGGTGAGTACGGCGCAGCCCCCGTTAATATATAAATCTGGATTCCAGGGCTCATTCAATATTTAAACCGAGTTTCATGTTGATTATTTACTTAATTATTGAACCGTTTTGCCCTGGAATGCTGGACTGGGGCGGATCAGCGCTCTGTTACCTGCGGCCTCACATGAGTGATCCTGCCAATGATGAAATGTCTGCCCAACGAGGACAATAACAAGTTTACTATAGAAAGAGCCCTGATAACCCCACAACGCTGTCATGTCAGAAGATACAAATAGTTAATGGCTGTCATTGCAGCGCTTATGGGGGATGTCAGTCACCCAGCTCTTCAAAACAACATGAATGGCAGATACATGCGCATTGCTAGGCAGAAATGTAGTCCAACGTCCGACTGCTTCTCTCCTGCTGCCCTGCCCATGCGAGTGTCAGTCTTCTCTGTCGTTCTGGCATTCTGTTCATGAACCAATAAGAACAGGATGAACAAAACTGTTAGCAGAGGATTACAAGACATGGAATTGGGGACAGAAAAAGGTGAATTCAAAGGGTAAATTAATGAATATATTGAAATAAAAATAATAAATTATATATATAAAAATAGGTGCTATTGTGAGTTATCTGGTAGAATTCCTTAAATCCAGCATTCAGTAAGACCAGGATCACACACACAGTTTTGATGCAGTTATTGGTGCAGCTTTTGGGTCAGTTTTTTGAGCCAAAGTCAGAACTGAATCCAAAAGTAAGAAAATGTATAAATAGAAGACTGATGCATTCCCTGTCTTTTACGTCCACTTCTGTTTGGCTCAAAAAACTGACCCAAATCTGCAATTGTGTGTGTGATCCGGGCCCAAGAATGAGTGGAACTTCTCGTGGAGTTTGTCAAACTTTATATAATCCGGATTATTGTAAAAGAATTTTACTACTAATTTTGTTCTAAAATACCAAATATCCAACCAGGAACCGGGAGCGCGCGACCAACCCCGTCCTCCGAGACACCAGCGTCTCCAAGACTCTGTCTAAACCACTTTAAGATTCCTTGTGTCTCCGCAGTTTCCAGCTCTTTGTGCCATGTGCTGGGTGGGCACTGGAATATCCCATGTTCTCCGCCCTTTCCTTCATTTCTATCTATTAATAAAGGAATGTTCTTTTACTTTCCGCGATATTAACCCCCGTCCCCTGCATTGCCAGGCTCCACCATATCAGCCGCGGACCAGACCCCGTGCCAGTAATCGAATATCAGGACAATGCGACCAGTCCAGTCACAAAGTCTGACACATTGTAACAAACCTTCAGCTATGAGAAGAATTTGGTCTTTGAACGTAAGCAATATGGTTCCCGTTCACTGATAGCAAACAGAGATCTTAAAAATGTTGAGGTATTGAAACACAAAGAAAGGTGCAGTACTTAATCAGACTGAAAAGTTCAGCAATTTTCTAATATTTTTGTGTTTCAATTTCTCATCATTTTCAAGATCTCGGCTTGATGTCAGTGAATAGAATCCTTTTTTGTTTTCATCCACAGACTGAAAACTTGTCCTGCAATAATACTTTTTAGAGCTGAGGGTTTGTTATAATGTACCAGTCTAGACTAGATGATGGCTCCAAGCATGCCAGATTATTAAAAGTTTACTAGCATTATAAGGAAATTCTGTTTAAAGGGGAACTCCATCTAAACATGATCTCACGTGTCATAAATACATATCATGGGTGGGGTCTTAGTGCTGTGACACCATCAAGTCAACCGCCACTATTGGTTTCTGGAAATCTGACGCTACATTTGACGCAAAGTTCCATTGGCTTGATTGAATTGCCCTTTGTTTAGAAAGTTCTAGCAGCTTGTTAAGTGGCACCAAAAAGGTTTGGGGTCTCCCTACAGAACAGCACCCTCCCTTTATTCTGGAAATTAGTGGTAGTCCGACCGCAGATGGGACCCTGTGATTTGTCTCAATGATACTGTATGCCCGAAGATCCTTTTTGGGTGGTATTCCCCTTTAAGGAATTTGTGTTTTACATTGTAATTACGTGTGTTGTTCAGCGCTGCGGAATATGTTGGCGCCATAGAAAATATCACGTAAATACTGAGATTATTATATTATGATATTTTCTTTTGCTCCATTGAAACTTTTTGAAGTTTGTCTAGCAGATACATCACATGTCCAACGCGTGCGGCGCGGTCCGTCATCTTGGGGTATACGGCCATCAATCCGTGTGACAAACTCCCTGCAACTGCTCCAGCTACTCACTTCCCTCTCAGGATATGTTCACACACCGCTTATTTTCGGCCGTTTTCCGGGCTGCAAACGGCCAAAAAATCTGAAGCAGACCGCCTCCAAACACCTGCCCATTGATTTCAATGGGAAATACGGCGTTCTGTTCCGACTGGGCGTTATTTTACACCTCATTTTCAAATAATGGCGCGTAAAAAGACGTGCATGTCTCTTCTTGAGCCATTTTTCATTGACTCAATAGAAAAACAGCTACAAAAACGCTTGATGCTTAAAAATTGGCTGAAAATCAGGAGCGGTTCTCCCTTGAAAGCAGCTCCGTATTTTCAGACGTTTTTTGTTAAGCGTGTGAGCATAGCCTCAAGATATTCAAGACAGAATTTTGAGGCAGATGTTGACCTGCCTGCATGCTGTTTGCCGCGTTTTTCACTGCGTTTTTCGCTCGCAGCCATTGAGCGCCGCGGGCAAAAACGCCACAAAATGCGCTTTCTCTGCCTCCCATTGATGTCAATGGGAGGCCAGAGACGTAAACACCCGAAGATAGGGCATGTCACTTCTTTTTCCCGCGAGACGGTTTTTCCGCTCACGGGAAAAAAACGCCTCCGCCTCCCGTTGAAATCAATGGGAGACATTTTTGGCCGTTTTTGGCACGTTTTCCGATGCAGTTTCCGCGTCAAAAAGACTCTGTGAGAACTGACCCTTACGCTGCAGTATCAGAGTCCATGTCACTGTCAGATTTGGGGCCACTACCTGACTACACCATCACAGCGGGACACATATGGAGATGTAGCAGAGCTGAAGATGACATTGAATTGTTCCTTCAGTGCTAGGTGGTAACTCATTGGAGGGATCATCGATCACCACATTCTTGTCCTGGAGTCTCCAAAAATATCTCAGCCGATCAGTGTATAATGGAAAGTTCTCATATACTTTCTTTCTCAGATCTCCGCTTGCTGTCAGCAAATGGAAATATCAACTGACCACTTGAGCAGTCCACCAGATGCCATGGTCAGGAGGGGGTCCACAGCCCGCCAACATCCCACATGATCAGAACATCTCCAGCAACCCTCTGTGCTGCTGGGAGCATGACATACTTCCCGTGTCACATGCAGACCTGACTTCACTGACAATAATTGGATTGGAGAGGTCACTGCTGCCCACAGGATCAGCACACTCCTCTCCTGACATACTCTGTGCTGCTGTGTAGATGACTATAAACCTCATGGTTGCAATAAGATACTGAGTTTTCAATGAATGCAACACCTCGACATCCACGTCCTCAGCACTAGAAGATCCCAAGTCGATGTGATTAGAGGTGACATTTGATTTCCTTCTCTCCTCCATGCAGGTGTTACAGTGGATAGCCTGCGGCCTGGGATGCCTCTGCTGGTATATAGTCCATATCACGCACAGCAACATCCCCTATATAAACATTACCCCTAGTTACAGAGCTGAGCTGCGGGTCATACATCACTGTGTGCAGAGCAGTAGTTCAGGCCGATACAAAATCTCTCCTCTTTCCCGGGATCCTGAATGGCAAATCCATAAGCAGTGGTCCACTCCTCGGATGACGAGGGAGATAATCCGGCCACAACTGCAAAAATCGTGGCAATAAACAGGTCTTGACCGTGATGTGTAGACACAGCCCAAAGGGATTGTACAGGATTAGATGATACCATTATAGCAAAACCTCAGCTGTGAAAAGTATTTGGGTTGTACAGGATTAGAAAAACATGGCTACTTTCTTCCAAAAACAGCGCCACCCCTGTCTATGGGTTGTGTTTGGTATTGCAGCTCAGTTCATATTGAAATTAAAGGGTAACTAAACGTTCCACAAACTTCTAAAATGTCATTAGTGAGATGTCAGAAGTTTTTATCGCTGGGGGTCCGAGCACTGAGGCCCCCGCCGATCGCTAGAACGAAGCGGCAGAAGCGCTAGTGTGAGCGCTCAGCCGCTTTGTTTCTGTTCGGCTTTTCTCGGAAACCCGATGTAGAGGAGTACGAGCTCATAGACTTTCTATTGATCCCGTACACTGAGAAAAGCCGAACAGAAACGAACCGGCTCAGCGCTCACAAGAGCGCTTCTGCCGCTTCGTTTTAACGATTGTGGGGGTCTCAGTGATCGGACCCCCACCAATCAAAACTTCGGACATGTCAGAAGTTTGTTGAACGTTTAGTTACCCTCTAACATGGCTAAGCTGCAATACCAGATACAACCCATGGGCAGGTGTGGTGCTGTTTTTGTAACAAAGCAGCCATGTTTTTCTAATCCTGTACAACCCAAATACTTTTCACAGCTGAGGGTTTGCCATAATGGTATCCATTCCGGAAAATCCTCTGTGAGATACATCAGCAGCACAAATCTCTCCCGTGTCCTGAAAGTTTGTTACAATGTATCAGCCTGGACTCCAAGCTGTTTAGCTCACAAAGGATTGTCTAGACTGGATACAATTGTAACAAACCCTCAGCTGTGAGGAATGTTGGGCCAGGACAGGTTATCAATTTATGGCAGTAAATAAAATATTAAGATTTAAGTATATAAACCTGTAGAATATTTCTCAGTGATCTTTTTCGCTGGCCTCAGTGCTGTGATAACGGGCGATGGTTTCGCGTCCACCCATCGTATATATGAGGATGATTAACCTCGCTGCCCTGTGACCCTCATAACTGGAGGAATACGCCACTATCCAGTATCGCCCTGTTTACTGCTGAGGACGATGACCGGACGTTTCAGAGTAAAACGTTTTCTAAAGTGAACTCTTCTGGCATGTTCTGGCTGCAGCGACGCTGACCGGCTCATAGTCCTCGGGGAGTTTACAGACGCCACATCAGTCACCGCAGATTGTGAAATCATCGGAGGAAGGCAAAACAAAGAAAACGCACAAAAATCCCTAAAACCCAAACACACGTCCATATTCACCAGCCATTACAGTAACACCTCCTGCCTAATATCGTGTAGTCGCCATCGTGCCGGCCGTACAGCTCTGACCCGAGGCCTGGACTCCGCAAGACCTCTGATATCTGGCAGCGGATCCTGTAAGGTGTGAGGTGCGGCCTCCAGGGATCGGACGTTTTTCCAGCAGATCCCACAGATGATCGATCGGATTGAGATCTGGGAAATTTGGAGTCAACCCCTTGAAGTCTTTGTCATGTTCCTCATCATTCCTGAACAATGCCTGCAGCGCGGCCGGGCCGTTCTCCTGCAGCGCGGCCGGGCCGTTCTCCTGCAGACAGAGAGCACTACAATTAGGGCCCCCCCCTACACATTCTGTGTGTGACATTTTGTTGCCCAAAGAAACACATATTAAGGTTTTTGTTTTTTTTTGTAAAACGGTACGTGCGTTTTTATGATGTTTTTTTTTTGCCAATAGTGAGTTTTAGTACCGGTGTTATTTATCTCCGTCAGCGTCACAGCCTCGGACCCGCTCTGAAGTCCTGTCACAGCGTGGTCTCGCGAGATGAGGTTGCTCTGGCGAGATCACCCTATGTCTGGCCAGTCTGAAGTTGCCTCGTGCTGATTGAACAGTGTCAGTGGATTATAAACTGGCTCCACCCTGGGAGAATCAGAGTAGTTCATGCCGTGTTGGCCAACTACAGAGAATTAGGTAGAAGAGAGGAAGAGATGGATCCAGCGATGGTGTAGATAAAACGGAAACGGATTCCAAGTTTTATTGGGTCTATTTAAAACAGGATCAGAGGGACGATATCCTGGAGTGCAAGGAGAGGTTTCAATGGTGTATGGAGCCTACGCGTTTCAGACGCCTCCTGCGTCCTTATTCATGGCTTGTATAAGCTTATATAAGCCATGAATAAGGACGCAGGAGGCGTCTGAAACGCGTAGGCTCCATACACCATTGAAACCTCTCCTTGCACTCCAGGATATCGTCCCTCTGATCCTGTTTTAAATAGACCCAATAAAACTTGGAATCCGTTTCCGTTTTATCTACACCATCGCTGGATCCATCTCTTCCTCTCTTCTACCTTTGCATCGTGTGCCGACACGAGGATCCGTGCGTGGCGAATAGTACAAGTCCACATATAAGGTGAGCTGGAGGCTTCTTCTCTTTTCCTACAGAGAACATAGGATGTCAACACAACGTAGAGCCCTATCTCAGGAACATGACGGGGGTGGGGGGGGGATGGGACAGGATACAGGTAAGAAACAGTTCGCATTATAGTGACCGGTCCTCTGTAACAAACTGTGTCCCTTCCCTTGTGATTCCAGTAATCAAACAGTGATCAGACCGAAGACGAGATTATTAACATTATTACCGGAGCTCCAAAAATCGGTAACAGGACCCCCCACCCACCATGTGCCGTTTATAATACTGGTGTCTACTTAGGCCTTTGCGCACCCTCAGGCCCCATGGCCCAGTTGTGACTTCTATCTTTGCAGCCCCTATAGCTACACCCCAGGGAATGTGTCAACGGATAACGAGATATCACAAAAACTTGATCTGAACAATATTTTAAGCATTAGTAGTGGTTTATTTCAATGTCATAATTTATAGTAAAAAAATAATCCTGAAATCTTGCAGTCTTCACTCTGGCCACTAAGCCTCATAATAGACAGATCCTTCCTGTTCTCTAGTGATCACTTCTCAGCATCATCTCATTACCATCACAAGCAGGATTACACTGACAGATAACACCCATATATAGATAAAACAGGATCCACCATTGACAATAGGTGATGGACACAGCTCCCCTCCCTGCACATGTCGCAGAGCATGCCCACAACACTCTCCCATAGAAGTGGATGGGCCATATCCAGACTATGGGTTCCTATGGTCCACGTGGTGCTGTAAAGCATGTCTCGAAGGCCAGATTCACACAAACTAGTGCAAACTCAGACGTGAAAAACTGCCAATTTTCACGGGTGAGATGCACCCATGCGGGTCCCGTTTTCATGGATCCCTATAGACTTGAATCTATCAAGGGATCCGTGAAAATGGAAGAAAAAAGGGAATTGAAACAACGGCCCAGTTAATGGCCCCATTGGAATACATGCGTTCGTGTGACTGCCGTCTTGCGGACGTACACTACGGTCGTCTAAATTCGGCCTAAATGCTATGAACAGAGAAGAGCAGCCGCTCAGGCAAGAAGACCAACACAATAATGACGTACAGAAAATAAAACCAAACAATAGAAAAAAACAAAACAATAAAACAGAGCATAGAGATACACACACAATACATTCGTGCCTGCGCACATAGCGGTTGAATGTTTTCCGATGACAAAAAACCAGCTCGCAGTTTTGCCATCCCGCCACTAGGTGTAACAGCCCCCTTAGGTTATGTTCCCACAAGCAAGGTGTGCTGCAGAACTTCATCAACAGAATTCGGTGTGGAAATTCCGCAACACTTGCGAAAGAAAAACGCAGAAAAAGCGCACGGAAAGTTTTGTGCGCTGCGACTTTAAAGTTTGCAGCATGTCAATTTACGCTGCGTATCCTTTGCGGAGATGCTGCGTTTCGGCTGTAGAATTGAATGGGAGCATAAATTTTGCACTAAAATACGCAAGTTGAGTTTGGTTGCAGTTTTTACGCAGTGGAAACGCTGTCAAAACGGCTGTAAATCCGCAGGTGCGCATAAACTCTGCTATAATCAATGCTTTACACTAAATCCGCAGGTACATTGCGTTTCCGCAGCAATAACACACCACGTGCTGCGGTTTTTAAGATTACACCGCAGAAAATCTGCAGCATATCCGGCCGGTGGGAACAGAACCCGACAGATGTTAATTACTGTGATGTCTTTATCATCAACTCCTTCATTCCAGAGTAAGAAATTAAATTAGCACCATGCGCCCCCTGCAGGAAGGTTCTGGGATTTAATGGAGATTCATCTCATGATTCACAGTCCTGGTGATTTCACACAGATCTCGGAAGTTTCCTTTGAATTGAATCTGAAAACAAAAAAATATATATACAAATCCAACAAATCTGATGTCATGGGAGAAATATCCCCGGGCAGTGCCGGCCTAAGATTCATTCAGAGCAGCGTCCAGAAGAAGGGAAGAAGCTGCAGAGAGGTCCGAGTACACCCCGGTACCTGAATATGGGCTTATTTGGGGGTACGGATAGGGGCCGTCCATATAACTCCGGACAGCAGCTACTCCTCAGGGGTCGATGGTAAATCTCATTTCTTGCGGCGTTTTCCTGGTATAACGTTCAATAGGCCCATTTCCTCTATACACGCGCTGAGCACCTGGGCGACCTCACCGTGTCCTGGGTTTCGGGCAGTGAGTCCATTCTGCACAGCAAGCAGCTCCTTTTCCACTGAAGGGATGAAAAAGGAAAAATTCTGCATGTGAAGGGTGCGACATGACAAGCCGGCACTCCACTATAGAGGACGTGTGCGCTGCCCCGCGCACCTTGTGTATCTCACCTGTCTGATGCTCCGCTGCCCCTTGTGTATCTCACCTGTCTGATGCCCCGCTGTCGCCTGCCCTGCACACCTTGTGTATCTCACCTTTCTGATGCTCCGCTGCCCCTCCTGCCCCGCGCACCTTGTGTATCTCACCTGTCTGATGCTCCGCTGTCGCCTGCCCCGCCCACCTGGTGTATCTCACCTTTCTGATGCTCCGCTGCCCCTCCTGCCCCGCGCACCTTGTGTATCTCACCTGTCTGATGCTCCACTGTAGTCTGCCCCAGAGCAGCTTGAGATTCCGTCAGCGACGTCTTCAGACTTTGCACCTCCTCCAGTAGCGACTTCTCCCGCTGACAGCAAGCGAACAAGAGATCTTCAACCTTCTTCAGCTGCGTTTCCAATGCTTCACTGCAGAACAGAACAAGAGGGACTGAAGAAAAAGTGGACCCCCCCCCCCCAATAAGACCCTCACACTTATGCGCTACCTGCAACCAAGACTCTTACCTATAACCGACTGTGTCCTTTACATAGAATATTTGGAGTAATTCACAGGAACCAATCTTACTAGTTATTTTCTGGAGTGTCAGCTGCTTGGCATCTCTTTAGGGCACAGCCATGATCAGTAGTCTAAAAAAACACCTTATATCTTATAGGATAATGCTTTGTCTCTTGCTTTACACTGCAGCTCTGCTCTATTAGAGCACCAACTATGATCAGGTGCTACAGCTTAGCTGCACTGTCTATTGCAGACTGAAGTAATCTCAAATCCACCTCCTGTCTCAACAGAGGCTCAGCCTGATGCGCTGTCCTTCCTCCATGCTTTACACTGCATGTCTGCTTGTTCAGATTGGCTGCGGTGTATACGCTCAGCAGGAAGTCAGTACATGCTGACATTATTAAAGGACAGAAATATTATAAGCTGCAAGCAACTCAACCACCAGTATACAAAAGCAGAATATAATGAACCTGCAGCACAGACTGAAGGGGCGGGGCATCAATAAGAGGGAGGAGCTTAGATTTATTTTCCATGATATATTTATAAAATAAACACCAACATATTCTACGCTGATTTACTAAAGGAATATTTCTTTCAGATTAGATCCTGACTCCAGCTAACCTATCAAATTATTCTCCAATATCTGACACACGTCCGTCCCTTCACCTCCCCGTATTGTGTAATGCGCCTTCTACGGCTTCAATCTAAATTTACATTAAAAAATTCGGTAATTTTGTGTATATGAAATTGCTTTACAGATTGAGTTACTGGATGTTTTCTCTATTCACATCCAGAGCTGCTTTCAAAATTATGCCGGTTGCTCTTGGAAAGAGACAGCAGTTTAGCTCCTCCCCAATTTTAGAAATCTGACCTAACAGCTCCGTCATCTGAGCTCCCACAATGCACTGCTCTCTGATAAGAAGAAACCAGCAGAACTCTACAATTAGCTTTAGATGCGAATAGAGAAGAAAATCTCTAACTTAACGGCGTTGTCTCATGACCGACATTTATGGCACATCCGCAAGATAAACGTCTGATAGATGCAGGTCCCAACTATCTCCTGAGCAGGGTCCCCCGTCCCGCCTGGTGAGAAAGTCGCTGGCCGCCACATCCAGGCGGAGAATCCGTGCAGCGGAGGATGGGATTTCAGGTACTGACGCCTTTTCCGTAACTCCCCTAGATGTGAATGGGGGAAACAGAAAGAGTAGCGCAGCAAGTTTGGGTGTTTCCGGACATAAACGTCTCTCATGAGACAACCCCTTTAAAATAGGTACAAGAAAATGATAACCCCCCCCCTCCCCCCGCAACGTATCCACCCAATAAGAGCAGAGAGGCGAGCGGATTACCAGGACTCCGAGCTCAGAACTCCACTTAATCTTTCCATTTCATGTGTCACCGTCTGGAGCTGTTGCTGGGTCTTTTCTTCTTCCTCCAGAGCTTCCTGCAGATCCACAGTATGAGCCGCCCGGGAGGCGAGTAACTCCCTGCCGGAGCTTCTGAAGGGAGGAACGTTCTTATAAGCGCGTAATAACGTAAAGCGGCCGACACCACGATCCGCATCGTTACGGCGTGCGGTCACCAATCAGCATCAATCTCACACATTGGGGGAAATGTATTCATACAGTTCTGAAGTGCGACAGGATAGAACTAGACCAGACCGGCAGAAACTGCGCCAAATATATCACAGCGGCACAATGTATTGTAAATATGGTGAAACTGGTGACACGTTACACACTTTCCTCTTCCTTACACCACATCTTGGTTTCTGTACTTCAGACCTTTTTTGCGATTTAAAATATTGATGTAAAGACACAAATCAATTCAGCAAATCTGTGAATCTCCACCACTAGTCTACATAAACAGAGTCACCGTTATCCTGTACTGATCCTGAGTTATATCCTGTATTATACTCCAGAGCTGCACTCACTATTCTGCTGGTGGAGTCAGTGTGTACATACATTACTTATCCTGTACTGATCCTGAGTTATATCCTGTATTATACTCCAGAGCTGCACTCACTATTCTGCTGGTGGAGTCAGTGTGTACATACATTACTTATCCTGTACTGATCCTGAGTTACATCCTATATTATACTCCAGAGCTGCACTCACTATTCTGCTGGAGGAGTCACTGTGTACATACATTACATTACTTATCCTGTACTGATCCTGAGTTATATCCTGTATTATACTCCAGAGCTGCACTCACGATTCTGCTGGTGGAGTCACTGTGTACATACATTCCATTACTTATCCTGTACTGATCCTGAGTTACATCCTGTATTATACTCCAGAGCTGCACTCACTATTCTGCTGGAGGAGTCACTGTGTACATACATGACATTACTTATCCTGTACTGATCCTGAGTTATATCCTGTATTATACTCCAGAGCTGCACTCACTATTCTGCTGGTGGAGTCACTGTGTACATACATTACATTACTTATCCTGTATTGATCCTGAGTTACATCCTGTATTATACTCCAGAGCTGCACTCCCTATTCTGCTGGTGGAGTCACTGTGTACATACATTCCATTACTTATCCTGTACTGATCCTGAGTTACATCCTGTATTATACTCCAGAGCTGCACTCACTATTCTGCTGGAGGAGTCACTGTGTACATACATGACATTACTTATCCTGTACTGATCCTGAGTTACATCCTGTATTATACTCCAGAGCTGCACTCACTATTCTGCTGGTGGAGTCACTGTCTACATACATTACATTACTTATCCTGTACTGATCCTGAGTTATATCCTGTATTATACTCCAGAGCTGCACTCACTATTCTGCTGGTGGAGTCACTGTGTACATACATTACATTACTTATCCTGTACTGATCCTGAGTTACATTCTGTATTATACTCCAGAGCTGCACTCACTATTCTGCTGGTGTAGTCACTGTGTACATACATTACTTATCCTGTACTGATCCTGAGTTACATCCTGTATTATACTCCAGAGCTGCACTCACTATTCTGCTGGTGGAGTCACTGTGTACATACATTACATTACTTATCCTGTACTGATCCTGAGTTACATCCTGTATTATACTCCAGAGCTGCACTCACTATTCTGCTGGTGGAGTCACTGTGTACATACATTACATTACTTATCCTGAGTTACATCCTGTATTATACTCCAGAGCTGCACTCACTATTCTGCTGGTGGAGTCACTGCGTACATACATTACATTACTTATCCTGTACTGATCCTGAGTTACATCCTGTATTATACTCCAGAGCTGCACTCACTATTCTGCTGGTGGAGTCACTGCGTACATACATTACATTACTTATCCTGTACTGATCCTGAGTTACATCCTGTATTATACTCCAGAGCTGCACTCACTATTCTGCTGGTGGAGTCACTGCGTACGTACATTACTTATCCTGTACTGATCCTGAGTTATATCCTGTATTATACTCCAGAGCTGCACTCACTATTCTGTACATACATTATATATCCTGTGCTGATCCGGAGTTACATCCCGTATTATACTCCAGAGCTGCACTCACTATTCTGCTGGTGGAGTCACTGTGTACATACATTACATTACTTATCCTGTACTGATCCTGAGTTATATCCTGTATTATACTCCAGAGCTGCACTCACTATTCTGCTGGTGGAGTCACTGTGTACATACATTACATTACTTATCCTGTACTGGTCCTGAGTTACATCCTGTATTATACTCCAGAGCTGCACTCACTATTCTGTAGGCTTCAGAGCTGAAGTCTCCCAGCATTGGGTGCTTGTGCAGTGTTTGCGCACAGCCTGGTCTGGTGATGTGTGACCTTTACACCGGGCTCTGTACAGCGGAGCTCTCATATTGCAGAGGGGGGTCTGTTAGTTTTCCCTACATTGATTAAAACTACAAAACAGGGCAGCCCCAACAAGATGAGCTCCCACCCCCCCCCCCCCAAACTGTCCGAGAGCGCTGGCTTGTTATATAGGATGTACAATATGTTAGACGCTCCGTCTACACTGGGGTTTGACCACTGATCTGACGCGACCGCTGATAATTCCCGGTAATTTTACCTTTCAGCGGTTTCGGCCTCCAGGTTTTCTACCTCAGTCTTTGTCTCGTTTAATTGTTCTCGGTGAGTCCGGACTTGATTGGACAAGAGCTGAACAATTTTCTGCAACAAACATAAAAAATACAAGATAGGAGTTAGGATGATGAGCACACGATTCTCCTGAAATGCTCTGTGCTGCTGGAGATCCTGCTCCTTCCGCTACATAACTCTCTGTAACCGTCTATTTCCCGCCTCACATCATGACGCTACCCCTGTTCTGGTCGCTGCCCCCACAAGATGGTCACACATCTCCTGAAATACTCTGCGCACATTTTGATCATTTTGTAGGTTATAATAATGGAGCACTGACCGCTGATCACAGAAACCCCAAAACTTGACAGACACAGAGCAAGAGTGACAAGCACCTATAGAAAATCCAGTGTATATCCCTGCCCAGCTATAGGATCACTGCTATATGTGACGTTAGAGGAGACGTCGACGGCTGAACACAAACCTCAAGTTCCCCCATCGTGAAGGAGCAAAGATTTTCGTCATCTCCAGCAAGAAACTGTTCTAATAGATCCATCTGAAAGGGAAAATCTATATAAAACTTATGCACAACAGAGGTGACCTCTAGTCCTGATCACACAGCTGACGTTTGTATCAATGCAGATAAAGACTAGACAGTGAAGTTGTGCTCCATTTAGCTCACACAGGATTCTCTGATACATTGTAACAAACCCCCAAAAATGGCTGAGCTAGGGTGGGATTTTGGTCTCTGGATTAAAACAAGAATGTTTCCGTTCACTAACTGCAAGCAGAGATCTTGAAAGTGGTGAGGAATTGACATAGAAAGTTGCAGAACTTTTCATCGTACAACAACTGACATTTTCTAGACATTGGGAACGTTTATGTGACAATTACAGCTCAAACCGCATAAAACTAGATACAAATCTTACGTGATCGGGTCGATCGTGTGACACTTATTGACCATCAGTAGGACAGCACGAGAACTCAAGTACTACAGTAAAACACAAACTAAAAGAACAGATCAGTCAGCAGCAGCTTGTTGATGGTTTCCAACGAACAGAATTTTGTTTTTCTATATTGCATTAACATTGCTACATTTACATCCGCTGATCATTCTCTATAGCGACCTCTGACCCCTCCCCCACAGAACTGCGTTACTTTGTATCAGAACCTCAGCAGTAACGAGCAGCAAACGACATCCAGTGCGGACTGACAACATACGGGCACTTACCGCTGACAGCTATCACATGACCACACTCGCCCCGCCCTCCTGTAAGAACGTACACCCAGCAATACGGCAGCGCGCCTGTTTTCAAATGTATAGCACGTTACTTCCGGTTTTCATGACCATAGAGTCGGGATTTCACAGGAAGTGCAGGGCTAGTCAGGTTAAAGTCGGTCTTTTGGATTTTAACATAGAGACAGCTAAATTTGGGAGGACCCGGGGTTGCTGTGGTTACGGAGAGCGACTGACACGCTGTTTCTAGGACTGTGCAGCTCCAAGATTCATCCAAAGTCCTAATACAAGGATATTATATATAGAAAGGGGTCCGTGCGGTGGTGGACGCGGGGGATGCTGCAGGTGAAGAGCTGAGAAATGTCATCCGCAACACTGATCTCAGACAGACCTCATATATAGTTGGGCTACGTACACACGCTGCATAATTTGATGCAAAAAATTAACTTCGCTGCTACCGCAGGGAAATCCGCACGGCCAGTCCACATGAAATACGCAATGTGTGTATGTGGCCTAACAGTTAACATTTTTATAAAGCCTTTAATCCAGATCCACACCTCAGATTAACGCAATCAATAAGCATACGTGTCAACTCTGACATGTGGCGTATAAAGCTGCACACCTTTACATTCATCCCCAAACCGCAGCATTTGATTTGCACATTGTACATGACACCCCCTTCATCACATCCCAAAACGTATTCGGACACCAGATCTGACCCCGTCAACGAATACAGCTCTGGAGTATAATACAGGATGTAACGCAGGATCAGTACAGGATAAGTAATGTAATGTATGTACACAGTGACTCCACCAGCAGAATAGTGAGTGCCGCTCTGGAGTATAATACAGGATGTAACTCAGGATCAGTACAGGATAAGTAATGTAATGTATGTACACAGTGACTTCACCAGCAGAATAGTGAGTGCAGCTCTGGAGTATAATACAGGATGTAACTCAGGATCAGTACAGGATAAGTAATGTAATGTATGTACACAGTGACTGCACCAGCAGAATAGTGAGTGCAGCTCTGGAGTATAATACAGGATATAACTCAGGATCAGTACAGGATAAGTAATGTAATGTATGTACACAGTGACTGCACCAGCAGAATAGTGAGTGCAGCTCTGGAGTATAATACAGGATGTAACTCAGGATCAGTACAGGATAAGTGATGTATGTACTCAGTGACTCCACCAGCAGAAGTGAATGCAGCTCTGGAGTATAATACAGGATGTAACTCAGGATCAGTACAGGATAAGTAATGTAATGTATGTACACAATGACTGCACCAGCAGAATAGTGAGTGCAGCTCTGGAGTATAATACAGGATGTAACTCAGGATCAGTACAGGATAAGTGATGTATGTACTCAGTGACTCCACCAGCAGAAGTGAGTGCAGCTCTGGAGTATAATACAGGATGTAACTCAGTATCAGTACAGGATAAGTAATGTAATGTATGTACACAGTGACTCCACCAGCAGAATAGTGAGTGCAGCTCTGGAGTATAATACAGGATGTAACTCAGGATCAGTACAGGATAAGTAATGTAATGTATGTACACAGTGACTCCACCAGCAGAATAGTGAGTGCAGCTCTGGAGTATAATACAGGATGTAACTCAGGATCAGTACAGGATAAGTAATGTAATGTATGTACACAGTGACTTCACCAGCAGAATAGTGAGTGCAGCTCTGGAGTATAATACAGGATATAACTCAGGATCAGTACAGGATAAGTGATGTAATGTATGTACACAGTGACTCCACCAGCAGAATAGTGAGGGCAGCTCTGGAGTATAATACAGGATGTAACTCAGGATCAGTACAGGATAAGTGATGTATGTACTCAGTGACTCCACCAGCAGAATAGTGAGTGCAGCTCTGGAGTATAATACAGGATGTAACTCAGGATCAGTACAGGATAAGTAATGTAATGTATGTACACAGTGACTTCACCAGCAGAATAGTGAGTGCAGCTCTGGAGTATAATACAGGATGTAACTCAGGATCAGTACAGGATAAGTATTGTAATGTATGTACACAGTGACTGCACCAGCAGAATAGTGAGTGCAGCTCTGGAGTATAATACAGGATGTAACTCAGGATCAGTACAAGATAAGTAATGTAATGTATGTACACAGTGACTTCACCAGCAGAATAGTGAGTGCAGCTCTGGAGTATAATACAGGATGTAACTCAGGATCAGTACAAGATAAGTAATGTATGTACACAGTGACTTCACCAGCAGAATAGTGAGTGCAGCTCTGGAGTATAATACAGGATGTAACTCAGGATCAGTACAGGATAAGTAATGTAATGTATGTACACAGTGACTGCACCAGCAGAATAGTGAGTGCAGCTCTGGAGTATAATACAGGATGTAACTCAGGATCAGTACAGGATAAGTAATGTAATGTATGTACACAGTGACTGCACCAGCAGAATAGTGAGTGCAGCTCTGGAGTATAATACAGGATGTAACTCAGGATCAGTACAGGATAAGTAATGTAATGTATGTACACAGTGATTTCACCAGCAGAATAGTGAGTGCCGCTCTGGAGTATAATACAGGATGTAACTCAGGATCAGTACAGGATAAGTAATGTAATGTATGTACACAGTGACTCCACCAGCAGAATAGTGAGTGCAGCTCTGGAGTATAATACAGGATGTAACTCAGGATCAGTACAGGATAAGTAATGTCATGTATGTACACAGTGACTCCACCAGCACAATAGTGAGTGCAGCTCTGGAGTATAATACAGGATGTAACTCAGGATCAGTACAGGATAAGTAATGTATGTACACAGTGACTCCACCAGCAGAATAGTGAGTGCAGCTCTGGAGTATAATACAGGATATAACTCAGGATCAGTACAGGATAAGTAATGTCATGTATGTACACAGTGACTCCACCAGGAGAATAGTGAGTGCAGCTCTGGAGTATAATACAGGATGTAACTCAGGATCAGTACAGGATAAGTAATGTATGTATGTACACAGTGACTCCAGCAGAATAGTGAGTGCAGCTCTGGAGTATAATACAGGATGTAACTCAGGATCAGTACAGGATAAGTAATGTATGTATGTACACAGTGACTCCAGCAGAATAGTGAGTGCAGCTCTGGGGTATAATACAGGATATAACTCAGGATCAGTACAGGATAATAATGTAATGTATGTACACAGTGACTCTACTTTTTATGAATATTAATTTTATATGTAACATGGAAAATGGTGACCAGAGGTGGACATATCTGTTATTTGTAATGTTATGGACTTGACACTACTTAGTAAAATGTAAATGAGGATATACACGTTGTATTATGTTTCTTTAATTTTTACATATTATTAATGAAGTAGACAAAAAAAATTCCACACAACGCTGTACATTAAAAACTATACATGTTCGTTGAGTTTCAGAATTATTCATCGATTTTCCTTTTCTTGCACAGATTTCCTTCTGGGATTTCCTGGTCAAACTCTTCACAGGCCTCCAGTAAGAGCGCCTCATCCGCCTCATCCGCCTCATGTGCCGGTCCGGCCTCCGAGAACGACCTCTGGAAAAGGTCATATATGGTCTTCTGTTTTGGGTCCTTCAGCAAAGATGAAGGAGAGAAATATTACATTAGAATAGGCTCAATTTACAGGCGTGGTCACCAGCCGCCGGGAACGCTGGCATAGGGCCTCACGTGACTGTCAGCTGCCGGGCTGATTATATTGAAGTTTGGATTCTTGCTTGCTCTTTAGTCCAATAGTCTGGAAGCACACAGTTACTGCTGTAATCTCGCTAAACAACAATCCAAAAAACTCGTCCAAAGTACAGTAAATGGTCAGAAAATAGTGGATGTGGGTAAATCTTTGTGTCTCCCTTGACTGGTCCTTTGTGCCCACTAGTACTAGTTTTGATAGGGCACCTGGTCCTGCCGTTCCAAACTACGTGAGTTGTGCAAAACACATACCATCTCTCATATCAATGTATCCATCGAATATCCGTCTAAGGCTCCGTTCACATCTGCCTCGGGCTTTGCGTTCTAACCGGACACCACGACGCAGAGCCGTATCAGTCACACAATGGATACAACCGGCACACAACGGATCCCATTGGTATATAATGAGGTCCATTGGGTTCAATGGTGGTATACTTCATTTTGACAGGAAGAATAGGGACGTGCAAATATCACGGAATCTACAACGGTCGCTCCGGATGAAGCCTCCAACACACATGTGAACACAGCCCAAGAACTTTTCCATCAGGTTTCTTCACTTCCTGCGCTATTCTATCCAGTACAAAAACAAAAATAGCTAAGGGAAACCTGACAGACCCATTATTAGCCAATGGAAGTAAAGAAAACAAAAGCAAAATAAAGCCCAAAAAGACCATAACAGATCCCCCATGGATCGTATTGTGATGTATAGATGTCAGCTCTTTAGTTATAATTGCCACCTCGTACCTTATAGAAGAAGTCAGCAGATTCTGTTGTTTCTGAAAAATTTGTCTCTGACAAACCCGCCTGGCCCAAGACCTTGATCTTTTCCTGAATCATAGGCCTGTTAAAAAGCAATGAAACACAGGAGACCAGTTTACAGCAGCAGCGGGTCAGAAGTATTAGGAGTAGCGATGACGTGAATTAAAGAGGATTTATCACCAGATTTCACAATACAAACTGCATACATTTTTGAATAGATCGCTTAGACCTGATAAAGCTGGTGTACCTACTTTAAAAATCCACGTGAGAACAGCTGTATAATAAGCTTATACTGAGCATGTGTGACACTCATGGTGACTGCAGCTTATACTGAGCATGTGCGAGAGCCAGGGAGACTGCAGCTTGTACTGAGCATGTGTGACACTCATGGAGACTTGAAGCTTGTACTGGGCATGTGTGACACTCATGGTGACTGCAGCTTATACGGAGCATGTGTGACACTCATGGAGACTGCAGCTTGTACTGAGCATGTGTGACACTCATGGAGACTGCAGCTTGTGCTGAGCACGTGTGACACTCATGGAGACTGCAGCTTGTACTGAGCATGTGTGACACTCATGGAGACTGCAGCTTGTACGGAGCACGTGTGACACTCATGGAGACTGAGGCTTGTACTGAGCATGTGTGACACTCATGGAGACTTGAAGCTTGTACTGAGCATGTGTGACACTCATGGAGACTGCAGCTTGTACTGAGCACGTGTGACACTCATGGAGACTGCAGCTTGTACGGAGCACGTGTGACACTCATGGAGACTGAGGCTTGTACTGAGCATGTGTGACACTCATGGAGACTTGAAGCTTGTACTGAGCATGTGTGACACTCATGGAGACTGCAGCTTGTACTGAGCACGTGTGACACTCATGGAGACTGCAGCTTGTGCTGAGCACGTGTGACACTCATGGAGACTGCAGCTTGTACTGAGAATGTGTGACACTCATGGAGACTGCAGCTTGTGCTGAGCACGTGTGACACTCATGGAGACTGCAGCTTGTACTGAGCATGTGTGACACTCATGGAGACTGCAGCTTGTACTGAGCATGTGTGACACTCATGGAGACTGCAGCTTGTACTGAGCATGTGTGACACTCATGGAGACTGCAGCTTGTACTGAGAATGTGTGACACTCATGGAGACTGCAGCTTGTACTGAGAATGTGCGACACTCATGGAGACTGAAGCTTGTGCGGAGCACGTGTGACTATACTTGGACTAATGAGCTATCTCAATCTCTCTCTCAATTTTTATTTCAGGCGGGAAAACATCAATTTTCAAAGTAAGTACACCAGCCTCATCAGGTCTAAGAGATCTATTTAATATTGTATGGAGTTTGTATAGTGAAACCTTGTGGCGGATCCTCTTCAAGACGAAAAGTTATTGAAACACGAGAAATATTCTTATTCATTTTTCCATTAATTATTTAACTTTTGTTTCTAGCACAAGTTTTTACCACAAGTAGTCGTCAGCTGTTCCTTTTGCTACCAGGTAATGAATATTCACGGAGCTCGTCTGTCCTATTCTGTGGACCCGATCTTCTGCTTGAATCAAAACCTACAATGAGTATATATAAAAAGAACAATAATCAGCACCAAGTCTAAGACATTACTTTCCCATATTCCCATACAGGCTCTTTTCAAGCAGCGATACAACAGGAAAGCTCGGAATAGAGTATACCGTTTTTTTAATCTGGCATCTGATAATCCAGAAATTCTAATAGTCCAGCACCTATTTCACACATAGAACTGTAAAATAATCTGGAATATCAGGAAGCCAGAAGCAGAGAGAACACTCCTCATAACAAGATACAGAACAATTCCTTTAATCCCTACAAAATCCATTCCAGACGAAGAATCCAACATCCGACCGACCGTTCAAAACGATTGGTTCGGCAATATTTCCACCCAATCATGGACTGATCTCTATCTATTGCGCACGGCCCAACTCATAACATGGTAATATTGACAAGAATCCTCCAGATACAATGTATCATATTCATGTAATGTTGATCCAGAAGAAGCAAAACCCTCAAGTTGTTCTCTGTAGTTATATCGGTTTCCTGGAAACCTGGATGACAACCAATAGGGCTGCCATTGTTACTCACAAAGGTGTTGTTACCCAGCTTTCCTATACCCCTGAATGGCAAGTTATGCAGGAATGTGGGCTGTATCACTGTAAAACCAGGTAGAGTTACCGTTCAGGAGTCTGTTACAGCTGGATAGCATGAGCTGTCAGGGCCGCCACATTGCTGGTCACTCAACTTTTTCCAAACAGATATAAAAAAATTGAACCTTAATCGAATCAGACAGAAGTCGACGACTCGAGGACTTAACATTATTTGATGATATTTAAAAAAAATGTCCGTCCCTAAAAGTATTCACGACTAAGCGGAGCTGCCGCTACCAGAAATGTGTGGGTTACATGGGGACGGGATTTTGTAAATGGTAAAAATCTTGGAACTACTTTAAACTGGATTAACGGGAGAGAACACGACACCCTCGCACCCTTCAGGCAGGTGAAGAGGAAACGAGGAGTGTAATTTAGTACAACACTTCTGATTGGTTCGGTGTCACAGCGAATACAGACTTGAAATTACGCAGCCACAATTCCTGGAAGTCGCTGATGTAACGGACCTCCTCTTCTGTTCCCGGCACAACCGCCGCGGTACAGGTTTTACAGACGCCCCCAAGGACAAACATTTGACTTTATTTGGCCTGTAGTTTTTAAGGCAAATTCTGTCCAAAATGCAAAAAAAAAAATGTTGTCTCGAATAACGAGCTATGCCCACCCCTAAAAGACAACGGTTGTAGATTTTCAGAATGGGGCCTTCAGTCAAAGACAGCGGATCTTTAGAAGCGAGCCATGGATCAGGGAGTATCAGGTACAGTACAATGGGGAAAGGAGGGTGTCCAGCCAAAGGATGGATCAAGCAGCAGAGGGGGAAGAGCTCCAATATCTTAGGCAAAACTCCGTTTTTTGGGTTGTGGGGGCAGATGCTGAGAAGGACGGTGTCTGGTTCCCCTTTCCAGGAGAGAGTTGGACACATTCACAGTCATTCTCCTTTATAGTCTATGGGAAATATGGAAACAGTCGTCTCCCATAGAGTTCTTAGGATTGGAGGGGGTCGGAGTGGTTGGAGCACCACCAATCAGACGTTTATAGAATATTCAATTGGAGTCATAAATGTTCTGCACGGAGAAGACATCGTAACTGTGGACTAGAATGGCAGACTCAGGAGTCTCTTCTTATTAAGTAATAAAGTGAGATTCTCCGGCCGCCTCATACGCAGACATTGAGCACGTCTTCCCTCTTCAGCCTCTATACAAGAATATAGGACGATAACACTCACCCCCGGGTTCCAAAACAACTCTGCAAACACCACCAAGTCTGCCGAGGAAAGGGTCAGGCCCATGTTGGCGGCCGTGATAGACAACACAGCGATACAGGTCTTCTCCGAAAACTGGAATTTCTGGCAGAGTGACTGGCGATCGGCGGAGGACGTGCTTCCATCAATACGGATAAATCCCACGTTCTACAGCAAAGAAAAATGGCTCTCGGTATCATGCAAACAAAAACCTGATTAATATCACGGGCTGAGACGGGGGGCTTCACGTTACCCGGCTGCTCGAACACTTTTCTGCAGCCGGCACAGGACAGGGGTTTTCCAAGGAGACATCATTTTTGCGGCGGGCAGAGCACGAGCACTGAGTTATATTAAGCAACACAAAGAAAATGGGGCTGGCATTGAAGTATAATCAAGGAATGAACGGGACGGGCATTGAGGAGGCTGTGGACCAATGGGATGAGTAAAACCCGGGTATACGTCAGAAGTCCCGGAATTGAGGCATCCTATTGGTCCACAGCCTCCTCCATTCTCGCGCCGTTCATTCTTTGATTTTGCTTCAATGACAGACCTTTGTCTACACTCAGTGACGTATCGACGCGGGTCTGTCTGCAGAATAACGCTCGAGCATGAGCGCGCCGAAGCAAAAAAAACACTAGAATGAAAGGCAGGACTTCCGGCCGGCCAGAGGTGGGGGCAATAAGAACAAACGTGTTACTGTTTTTGACACAATGCATATTAGGAAGTTTATTAAATTTGGACAGTGTTCTAGTACAAACATTCTGTATCCCTGGAAAACCCCTTTAAGCCGGACAGCTGGGTCTGGTCCTAACAACCAGTCTTCTCTATGGGGAAGTCCCTAGCAACCAGTCTGTGTAGGATTAGTCGGGTTTCCAGCTCAAGGCCGAATTGTCACTGCACGGAGGGCAGAGAAGGAGAGCAAGACCGAAAACCACTCATTTCTTTATCTCCTGTCACTTTAACCAGATTTATGTACAAGTCTTTTAAGGTGGAAACCCTTTTGCGCGAGCTGCTAATAGTCACTAGGGGGGCGAGACGGTGAGGATATTTCTTCGGATTACAGCTCCCCCCATTGGACGTCAGACTCATGTCACCTTTTTTCCCAGCTCTTCACAAACATTGTCCAGGACGAGCCTGTGATGGGCGAACACCAGGAACTTCTCTCGCCCGCTCTCCAGCAGATCCAGGATGTATTCTCTGCAAATGTCCAAAGTGTATGAATTATTATCAATATCCCTTCTATACAGCAGCGATTTACAGGATTCTCCACCGGACTCCACTACACATAATATATCCATCTAATTAACATGTAGCAGATCAGAGAGATTTCTGAACAGCAATTACCCAGAATCATCATTAAAAAGGTTCTCTTTATAAGTGCAAGCGTTCCAATAGAAGGTGATGCCTTACTACAGACACAAGACGTGTTACAGTTTACATATAGAAATAAACTACATATAAAGTCAAGTCACTGTGTAAATACATTACATTACTTATCCTGTACTGGATAAGTAATGTAATGTATGTACACAGTGACTCCACCTGCAGAATAGTGAGTGCTGCTCTGGAGTATAATACAGGATGTAACTCAGGATCAGTATAAGATAAGTAATGTAATGTATGTACACAGTGACTCCACCAGCAGAATAGTGAGTGCAGCTCTGGAGTATAATACAGGATGTAACTCAGGATCAGTACAAGATAAGTAATGTAATGTATGTACACAGTGACTTCACCAGCAGAATAGTGAGCGCAGCTCTGGAGTATAATACAGGATGTAACTCAGGATCAGTACAGGATAAGTAATGTAATGTATGTACACAGTGACTGCACCAGCAGAATAGTGAGTGCAGCTCTGGAGTATAATACAGGATGTAACTCAGGATCAGTACAGGATAAGTAATGTAATATATGTACACAGTGACTGCACCAGCAGAATAGTGAGTGCAGCTCTGGAGTAGAATACAGGATATAACTCAGGATCAGTACAGGATAAGTAATGTAATGTATGTACACAGTGACTCCACAAGCAGAATAGTGAGTGCAGCTCTGGAGTATAATAAAGGATGTAACTCAGGATCAGTACAGGATAAGTTATGTAATGTATGTACACAATGAGGGAACTTTTCATGTAGATATATATTGTAAAATTACGTCTTAAGTTGTGTTAAAACCCCCCTCAGATATCCGATCCTTGGAACTCACATAACACATCGGATCTTGGCCTCCGCTGTTCTGTTGTAGAATAGCAGAAGAGCTTCTTTCTCTTGAACTTTCTGTTGTAATAGGAAACATTTATCAGACGTTATTGGTGCGCCGCGGTACTGGAGTATATTTATTTAAAAATTTTTTTTTTTTTACTGGGGTTCACTATCAAAGACATAAGACTCAGAACAGACAGCGGCCCAGCAAATAAGAGATCAGTTCATTTCCTGCATTGTGTCATCTATGACTCTTAAAGGTCAACTGTCCTGAGAAAGGGGGGGGGGGGGAGTCCTGCCGACTCAGAAATCCGGGAAGAAGCATTCAGAACTGCAGGCTACACTGTGAGCTAGAAATGATGGTGGCGTTTACAGTTACAATATCCACTAGCTCTGCCTTCTGTCCAGAAAGACTGATAATCCGGCATGGCACAAAAATAATCCCATGTCACATTATTTGGGATATTCTGGATAGTACAGAACTTCAGGTCACCGGATGCAGGGGCCCTGGTCCCTTTTGAGGCACGAAAAAGATTAAAAAAAACTTGAGAGCTCCAAAGTGTTGATGATGATGTTAAAGAGGATCTGTCAGGTCTCCTATGCGGCCCTATCTGATTATATAGCAGCCCGGCCGTCCCACAGATGCTGGTTTATCAGAATTTTAATGTAATATCTGATCTTAAGAGTGAACACTTAAAGGGTGTGTCCGCCATTGAAACACTTTTTGTATTGCTTGGATGCATCTAAAATAAAAAATCCTATCGTTTTGAGTATACATCTCCTAGACAGATCTATGCATCACTATGGTTACAGACTATAGACAAGCCCTGTGCAGTCTGATCCTGCAGTCATACTCCCTACTCATACGTCTGCCCGCTGCTTCTTCCTAACCTACAAAATGTTTGTGACTAAGAAGTAGTGGACAGATAGAAGACAGTAATACATGACTGTAGGATCAGACTACACAAGGCTTGTTTGTAGTCTGTTACCATGGAGACATATAGGTCTGCATAGGTATTTGTTATAATGTACCGCACATTTATTGGATGTTTGGTGTATAAGCCGTGACTCACGCTTTTGAAGCCTTGTGCCATTTCCTTAGCGGCCGCTGCTAGCGCTGCTTTTGTCTTTGCGTTGATTCCTTCAGGGGCAATGACCACCATTTTGCGCTGTTTAGCGGGCAATTGGGAGAGAACGTCAGATTTGAGTCGTCTAATCATTATGGATTCTTCCAGAAGAAGTTTCAGCTCATTCATGTTAGAGGAACCAGAGTAATCCCATCCCCATGGCATCTGCATAGGAGAAGAACGTTGATTTTTTTTTTAATTTTCATTTACGGATATCATCACTTTTAGGAGGTCACGTGACGCTCACCTGCTTAGCATCGCAGTAACGGGCCCCAAAGTCATGGAAACGCGGGAAAAAGCTGGGTCTAACGGCGGCGATCTGGGTGTACAGCTCCGCTGGCCGGGACATGGCAGGCGTGCCGGACAGCAGGATGACTCGCTTCGCACTCTGTGACAAACAAGAAGCTCGTGTTGATTTGTCAGATATTTCATTATTGAGGCTCGGTTCACATCTCTATTTAAAGGGGGTTATTCCCCGACAGACGCCTGCAGCGTATACCACTATATAGGCATACGTCACCCATTGACTTCCATTACCATATGGTATAGGTTTGAAAGAAAATGGTATTGCACTTGACATACACCGATGTGTGGGACACGTTCTATGGATACGTTCAGCACGTGTGACGGACAAAAGTTTGCAAAATAGCTCTCCTCCAATAGGAAGAATACGCTCTCTCGAAGGCCACCTATGTCTGACCCTTGTATCTCACTCAGCCAACCAGAACCCTACTCTGTACTGATGAGGAGCAACAACTCCGAAACACTGCTGTCTATAGATGTGTCTATGGTTTAGTTAATAATCCCAGCCAGGTTTCAAGGCTCTATTAAAGGTAGGACATTGAAAGACACGGTAGTCACCTATAGGAGGCGCTGGAGAGCGTTTTCTTGCTTCTGAATGATAGGTTTTTTTGCATTCTTATGCCCCAATAACACATATGAGCAGACAATCCCTTTAAATCTTTAATCAGGTGTTAATGAAGGGTTTGTTGTAAATCAAGTTTACTCCTTGTATAACGAAAAGTTCTGCAACGGTCTCAGATACATTGCATTTCATTTTCTCACCATTTTAAAGACTTGCCGTTAGTGAATGGAAATATTCTTGTTCCAATATGCAACTCTTGTTCCAACTAATTTTAGCAACTCTCAGCTGTGAGAAGGATCAGTGTGGGTAAAGGCCATCTCCTCGGCACGCATGACATGAGAGAGATTTATTCTGCCGCTGCTTTCAGTACACGGGGGATTGCTGTATGAGCAAGAATAAGTCTGGGTAGGGTTTTCAGCAGCAGAATGTAAACAAAAATATTCCCATTCACTGATAGCAAGCAGAGATCTTAAAAGATACTGACACAAAATATAGTTAAAAGTTGCAGAACTTTTCACTATTCAATGATTGCGCTTTATTGACATGAATGGACAATCCTGTAACCAATAACCACACTCCTTTTTATGAAAGTAAATGAGGGTTGTCAAAGCTCCGCCCTCTTAGTAGCTGGATTGTAACATTCATGAATACTTAAAGGGATTTTTCCATGAGGAACATTTATGACATCTCCACAGGATAGGTCATAAATGTCAGATAGATGCGGGTCCCACCTCGATCTCTAGAACGGGGCCCTTAAACCGCTGTTTCCGTAACCCCCGACCATGTAATCAGTAAGTGGCCGGGAGGCAGCGTGAGCACAAAAAGCCATAAAGCGGTATAGGGGCCCCGTTCTAGAGATAGGTGCGGGTTCCAGAGGTGGGACCCTCATCTATCTGACATTTATGACATCCTGCGGATCCTGTGGATATGTCAGAAATGTCCTTCATGGGAAAACCACTTTAAAAAGAAGGGAAGTTTTGTGACGAGCAGCGACCTTCAAGTCCTGCACATTTACTATATCAGCGCGTTTTATAAGCAGGTTGTCGCGGTCTGTACCTTTAGCAGGGGCATGGCGGACTTACATCTGGCCGTCTTCACGTTCTTCAGAAAATGAGATTCATCCTTAAAAGGAAAAAAGAAGAATAAGTGATTCATAGAGGAAAAAATATCAGAAAACATCAGAAGAGTCCGGAGTGACCAGAACTCACTATAATAATGACTTTGAAATTGGAGGTGATGGTTTTGTCCATCTTCCCGAGGAGGTCGAAGGTGACGATGTTGATGAGGCTGGCGGACTGGCTGTCACGACCGGTGACTATGACGTTGATGCTATCTGACCTGATGGACGGCAGCCACCTGTGGAAAGCCTAAATATGAAGGGGGGGGGGGGGGGACCATCAATACAGAGGTAAGACATCACAAAGCAGAGGAACTAGGGTCATTTTTGTTATTTATATGAGAGATAGATATGAGATAGATAGATAGATAGATATGAGATAGATAGATAGATAGATATGAGATAGATAGATAGATAGATAGATAGATAGATAGATATGAGATAGATAGATAGATAGATATGAGATAGATAGATAGATAGATAGATAGATAGATAGATAGATAGATAGATAGATAGATAGATAGATAGATAGATATGAGATAGATAGATAGATATGAGATGGACAGACAGACAGACAGACAGACAGATAGACAGATAGATAGATAGATATGAGATGGACAGACAGACAGACAGACAGATAGACAGATAGACAGATAGATAGATAGACTGTAGGAGTTCCTGCTGAGAAAGGTTGATATAAAGCTGCCTCATTCACAGGCTGGACACAGAGCTGCTGCAGAGATCGCACACAGTCATGTCGCCCATATACACGTCACATGGATATTATCCTGACAACACATGATGTCAGGACAACAAGTTCTTCCCGGGCTGACAGAGTCCCCTATACCTCGGCCCACGTGAACCTGACAGACGATGGAGCCACCACGAGCAGCGGCCACTCTTTCCTGTAATAAGCGGCGATGCAGATGGCCTGGATGGTCTTCCCCAGGCCCATGTCATCAGCCAGGAGCAGCCGACCCTCCCGAGAGATGGCAAAGCTGGAAACGAGTGAGAAGAGTTGGGTCGCAGTCACACCATCCACTGCAATGCACTCAGCTTAACTAACCCTTTCACTGCCAAGGGTGTATTTAATACGTCATGACTTTAAACGCTCGCCGCGGCTCGAATATAAGGACTTAAACTAAGATTATGGTAACATTTATAAATGTTTACCAGCATCCGGATCGGGGAGATTTTTGGTCCCTACAGTTGTGGTGATTACGTGAAGATATCCATATGCAGACATAGGTGTCATGTAAAAGTCTTAGGACCGGTTCTCATCAGCGTCTGCCTTCCGTTTCTGATTTACGTTCATCTGTTCTGTCAGAGGGACCGATGAACGGAAAGACAAACGGAAAGTATCGGTACGCTATTGTTTCCGTGAAGAAAACAGAAACCTAGCGGAACGGATGCAAACGGAAGCCATAAAAATACCACTGAAGTCAATGGCATTGCAAACGGAAACAATACTTTCCGTTTGTCTTTCCGTTCATCGGCCCCTCTGACAGAACAGAGGAACATAAAGCAAAAACGGAAGGCAGACGCTGATGAGAACCGGTCCTAAGACTTTTAACCACAAACATGACTTTTTATGTATATTTTACAACGTTACACTTTGATGCAAAATTGCATGAAGGTGCCACGAGTGTAAAGTGTTAGGTGGCATTTTTACAATGTGGAAGGCGACTGCGGTCATAAAATATATGGGTGTGAGGGTGTAATGTGATTTTTTAATTTCATCATTCAGGTTTTAATTGTGTCAAAAGTGTAAAAATTATTACAATAGCGAAAGGGTTAAAGAGGCTGCGTGGGACTGGGATGCCATATTAATCTCCAGCAGATGCAGACGTGGCATTCACAGACAGTCAAGAAAGCGTCAGCGGAGCCTCGGTCATCAGCCGGACCACTGCGGAGCCGTGGCGGTCATCACCCTGACCACTGCGGAGCCGCGGCGGTCATCAGCCTGACCACTGCGGAGCCACGGCGGTCATCAGCCTGACCACTGCGGAGCCACGGCGGTCATCAGCCTGACCACTGCGGAGCCACGGCGGTCATCAGCCTGACCACTGCGGAGCCACGGCGGTCATCAGCCTGACCACTGCGGAGCCACGGCGGTCATCAGCCTGACCACTGCGGTCATCAGCCGGACCAGTGCGGTCATCAGCCGGACCAGTGCGGTCATCAGCCGGACCAGTGCGGTCATCAGCCTGACCACTGCGGAGCCAAGTTCATCAGCCTGACCACTGCGGAGCCACGACGGTCATCAGCCTGACCACTGCGGAGTCTCGGTCATGAACCTGACCACTGCGGAGCCACGGTCATCAGCCTGACCACTGCGGAGCTACAGCCAAGTGCAGCCTCCACTGCAGAGCGGTTTATCATTGCAGGATAATCTTCTAACCACACAGGACTTGTAAAACTCTGGATTCCCAGCAGTCTTTGTAGTGAACATGATTATTAGATTTTGATACAAAATCCAAGCAAAACTGAATTTTCCATTTTGCCCAGAATTATCCTCTAAACAACTATCAGTGCCCTGCACTGGCATGACGATTACAATGCTACCTACTGGTGGGTCCCACAGTGGGTATACTGACAGCTGACGGACACTTACCCCACCCCCTCCCTCTGGAATGGCATCAGGCTGCTGACGAGCTTTGCATCCACTGCAGACAGGTCCACGTCCAGGATCTCAGGGCGACTTACAGACGTTTTCTCAAACTGAGAGGCAAAGGCTTGGACCACGGGTCTGGGGAGGGGCTCAACCTCCACTTGCTGTATTTTCTGTAACGCTTCCACTGCAAGGAATCACATGAGAAGATCCATCAACAGGACTAGGCAACAAACATTGACATTTAAGGGGTTCTCCATCGAATATTTATTTCAGACAAATCTGACAAACAGCCTGAGATGGGGACTGGCACTGTGCGACTGCCGCCAAGCTGCTATTGCCCATCTCAAAGTGTCAATCCAGCTTCAATATGAGCAGTGGAGTCATGTCTGACAGACTGGTTGCTATTGATACACTACCTGACAACCACAGCTTTCTAAGTTAAGTTGTCAGGCAGCTCATCCCTAGCAACCAGTCTGTCTCAAATCAATCTGGTCTTCATCTCAAGGGCAAAGTGGCACTGAAATCAGGGCAAGGAAAGAGCAGAAAGCCTGTCAGAACTTAATGTGGACCTCCAAAATACCTATAGAAATTGAAGCTCAATATTTCTGATAAAGAGCTCCAGATCCTCTGATAGCCTTCACGCAGCCAAACCGCTGACTTCCTGCAGCCACCACTAGGGGGAGCTCACTGCATACATATTCATACAGCTCCCATTGAACTCAAAAACAAACAAAAAAAACTTTAGTAACTCCTGAGCTCCCCCTAGTGGTGGCTGCAGGCTATGGCTAACTCCAGTTAGATATTGGCCCTCATTTATAAAGAAGTTCACGCAAATGAGGACGTGCAACATTTTAGCGGTAAGATATGCGATTTTTCTTTGCCGTTTGCCAAACCTTTAAAGAGACAAGAAAAAGTAGGTGTAGTCTCCAAAGAAAACGTAGTTAAAGAAGCACTCCGGGGAAATCTTCTGAACAAATGCTGTTTTTTCCATTGAAATCAATGGGCAGATGTTTGCAGGCGTTCAGCTACCGTTTTTTTCAGGCGTTTCTCGAGGCGTTTACGCACCGAAAAACAGGTGTAAACACAGGGTGTGAACATAACCTAACACGGAGCGCCAATCACAGCCGATGGTGCACGGCACTCTGCATCTTCATTTCAGCAACGATGGGGGTCTCAGTACCCGGACCCCACCGATCCAAACTTCTCATATGTCTCAATGACAAATCAAAAGTTTCTGAAAGTGCAGTTACAGCCAGATTTATAATGTAGAATAAGTAGAATTGGTGTCAATTTGTGTGGAATCCTCCGGTCGGCTGCTCAGATTTTATTTCCGGATTCTTAGACAGGTTAAAATGTACCAAATTTATAAGGAGGCGAGCACAGTTAAATATGGCGCAAATCACTCCAACTACCTTGTTTACTTCAAATGGCGTAAAAAAAATAACAGCACAATATTAGTAAATGAGTTTTTGTGTTTTAGTTTTTGGCTTTCATTTGCAGCAAGCAGAGATCTTGAACATGTGAGGAGTGACAGCACCAGTCAGCTGTTACATGTAAAGCTCTGGGACGTTATAGCTTCATTAGGCTACAATCACATCACTGGTGGTCCCTCTGCCGATCTCTGTGTAGCCACAGCCATAAAGTAGTAAAACCCGACATTTCCCTACAAGACCACATGGTGGCGCTATAGGATACAAGTGCTCACCGTCAGAGGAAGAGTCACTGTCACACTGGTCATGTAGGGACCACCTGTCCTCACCCAGCAGGTCCCTGGGGAATTAGATTACATCATCACTGGGGACCCCAGTAAGTGAAAGCAGCGTGCGTCAGAGTAACGCAGGAACGTCAACAGTTCTCTACAGCAGATCTCCACTACGGACAATGTAAGGGTCCCAAACAGGAGACGCCCCCCCCCCCCACCTCCATATAAAACAGGCAAATGGGGAACTTTCAAATATACTTTCTATTTCACTTTTCCGTCATTTCCAAGATCTCTGCTAGCAGCCAGTGAATGGGAAAATGTTAAATCCAAAGCATAAATACCCATTCTGACCTTATACTTTTCACAGCTGAGGGTTTGCTACAAATGTATCCAGTCTAGACAATCCCCTGTGATTACAACACATCAGCAGCATAAATCTCTCTCCTGTCCTGACATGTTAATCTGGGAGATTGTATTCATCTTTCCTACAGTCAGCAATCTATTGCTACCTGTTATCAGCCACTTCAAGCTGTGGCAGACTCTACTATTCTACTACTAAGGATCCTCTTACATGGCCTGACGTGGGTCGTGATCAACGAGATAGCTTGCTGCCCCCATAAACACAACTTTATATCACATATCTCCAGTGCTGAGACATTACATCATATATGTGACTGATATCAGCCGCTCCTCTTATATCACTCCAGTACTATTATATCCTCCAGAGACATTACATCATATGTGTGACTGATATCAGCAGCTCCTCTTATATCACTCCAGCACTATTATATCCTCCAGAGACATTACATCATATGTGACTGATATCAGCAGCTCCTCTTATATCACTCCAGCACTATTATATCCTCCAGAGACATTACATCATATGTGTGACTGATATCAGCAGCTCCTCTTATAACACTCCAGTACTATTATATCCTCCAGAGACATTACATCATATGTGACTGATATCAGCCGCTCCTCTTATAACACTCCAGTACTATTATATCCTCCAGAGACATTACATCATATGTGTGACTGATATCAGCCACTCCTCTTATATCACTCCAGTACTATTATATCCTCCAGAGACATTACATCATATATGTGACTGATATCAGCCGCTCCTCTTATATCACTCCAGTACTATTATATCCTCCAGAGACATTACATCATATGTGTGACTGATATCAGCCGCTCCTCTTATAACACTCCAGTACTATTATATCCTCCAGACATTACATCATATATGTGACTGATATCAGCCGCTCCTCTTATAACGCTCCAGCACTATTATATCCTCCAGAGACATTACATCATATATGTGACTGATATCAGCCGCTCCTCTTATAACGCTCCAGTACTATTATATCCTCCAGAGACATTACATCATATGTGTGACTGATATCAGCCGCTCCTCTTATATCACTCCAGTACTATTATATCCTCCAGAGACATTACATTATATGTGTGACTGATATCAGCCGCTCCTCTTATAGCACTCCAGTACTATTATATCCTCCAGAGACATTACATCATATGTGTGACTGATATCAGCCGCTCCTCTTATATCACTCCAGTACTATTATATCCTCCAGAGACATTACATCATATATGTGACTGATATCAGCCGCTCCTCTTATATCACTCCAGTACTATTATATCCTCCAGAGACATTACATCATATGTGTGACTGATATCAGCCGCTCCTCTTATATCACTCCAGTACTATTATATCCTCCAGACATTACATCATATGTGTGACTGATATCAGCCGCTCCTCTTATAACACTCCAGTACTATTATATCCTCCAGAGACATTACATCATACGTGACTGATATCAGCCACTCCTCTTATATCACTTCAGTACTATTATATCCTCCAGAGACATTACATCATATGTGTGACTGATATCAGCCGCTCCTCTTATAACACTCCAGCACTATTATATCCTCCAGAGACATTACATCATACGTGTGACTGATATCAGCCACTCCTCTTATAACACTCCAGCACTATTATATCCTCCAGAGACATTACATCATATGTGTTACTGATATCAGCCACTCCTCTTATAACACTCCAGCACTATTATATCCTCCAGAGACATTACATCATATGTGTTACTGATATCAGCCACTCCTCTTATAACACTCCAGTACTATTATATCCTCCAGAGACATTACATCATATATGTGACTGATATCAGCCGCTCCTCTTATATCACTCCAGTACTATTATATCCTCCAGAGACATTACATCATATGTGACTGATATCAGCCGCTCCTCTTATATCACTCCAGTACTATTATATCCTCCAGAGACATTACATCATATGTGTGACTGATATCAGCCACTCCTCTTATATCACTCCAGCACTATTATATCCTCCAGAGACATTACATCATATGTGACTGTTATCAGCCGCTCCTCTTATATCACTCCAGCACTATTATATCCTCCAGAGACATTACATCATATGTGACTGATATCAGCCGCTCCTCTTATATCACTCCAGCACTATTATATCCTCCAGAGACATTACATCATATGTGTGACTGATATCAGCCGCTCCTCTTATAACGCTCCAGCACTATTATATCCTCCAGAGACATTACATCATGTGTGACTGATATCAGCCGCTCCTCTTATAACGCTCCAGCACTATTATATCCTCCAGAGACATTACATCATGTGTGACTGATATCAGCCGCTCCTCTTATAACGCTCCAGCACTATTATATCCTCCAGAGACATTACATCATATGTGACGGATATCAGCCGCTCCTCTTATATCACTCCAGCACTATTATATCCTCCAGAGACATTACATCATGTGTGACCGATATCAGCCGCTCCTCTTATAACGCTCCAGCACTATTATATCCTCCAGAGACATTACATCATATGTGACTGATATCAGCCGCTCCTCTTATATCACTCCAGCACTATTATATCCTCCAGAGACATTACATCATATGTGACTGATATCAGCCGCTCCTCTTATATCACTCCAGTACTATTATATCCTCCAGAGACATTACATCATATGTGACTGATATCAGCCACTCCTCTTATAACACTCCAGTACTATTATATCCTCCAGAGACATTACATCATATGTGACTGATATCAGCCGCTCCTCTTATATCACTCCAGCACTATTATATCCTCCAGAGACATTACATCATATGTGTGACTGATATCAGCCGCTCCTCTTATATAACTCCAGCACTATTATATCCTCCAGAGACATTACATCATATGTGACTGATATCAGCCGCTCCTCTTATATCACTCCAGTACTATTATATCCTCCAGAGACATTACATCATGTGACTGATATCAGCCGCTCCTCTTATAACACTCCAGTACTATTATATCCTCCAGAGACATTACATCAGATGTGTGACTGATATCAGCTGCTCCTCTTATATCACTCCAGTACTATTATATCCTCCAGAGACATTACATCAGATGTGTGACTGATATCATCCGCTCCTCTTATATCACTCCAGTACTATTATACCCTCCAGAGACATTACATCATATGTGTGACTGATATCAGCCGCTCCTCTTATAACGCTCCAGCACTATTATATCCTCCAGAGACATTACATCATATGTGTGACTGATATCAGCCGCTCCTCTTATAACACTCCAGTACTATTATATCCTCCAGAGACATTACATCATATGTGACTGATATCAGCCGCTCCTCTTATATCACTCCAGCACTATTATATCCTCCAGAGACATTACATCATATGTGTGACTGATATCAGCCGCTCCTCTTATATAACTCCAGCACTATTATATCCTCCAGAGACATTACATCATATGTGACTGATATCAGCCGCTCCTCTTATATCACTCCAGTACTATTATATCCTCCAGAGACATTACATCATGTGACTGATATCAGCCGCTCCTCTTATAACACTCCAGTACTATTATATCCTCCAGAGACATTACATCAGATGTGTGACTGATATCAGCTGCTCCTCTTATATCACTCCAGTACTATTATATCCTCCAGAGACATTACATCAGATGTGTGACTGATATCATCCGCTCCTCTTATATCACTCCAGTACTATTATACCCTCCAGAGACATTACATCATATGTGTGACTGATATCAGCCGCTCCTCTTATAACACTCCAGCACTATTATATCCTCCAGAGACATTACATCATATGTGTGACTGACAGCCGCTCCTCTTATAACACTCCAGTACTATTATATCCTCCAGAGACATTACATCATATGTGACTGATATCAGCCGCTCCTCTTATATCACTCCAGTACTATTATATCCACCAGAGACATTACATCATATATGTGTGACTGATATCAGCCGCTCCTCTTATAACACTCCAGCACTATTATATCCTCCAGAGACATTACATCATATGTGTGACTGACAGCCGCTCCTCTTATAACACTCCAGTACTATTATATCCTCCAGAGACATTACATCATATGTGACTGATATCAGCAGCTCCTCTTATAACACTCCAGTACTATTATATCCTCCAGAGACATTACATCATATATGTGACTGATATCAGCCGCTCCTCTTATATCACTCCAGTACTATTATATCCTCCAGAGACATTACATCATATGTGACTGATATCAGCCGCTCCTCTTATATCACTCCAGCACTATTATATCCTCCAGAGACATTACATCATATGTAACTGATATCAGCCGCTCCTCTTATATCACTCCAGTACTATTATAAGCTGCCAACGAGTTTTTGCTCGTTTAAGGGAGAACTCTATTGACACTGCCCTTGAGAAGAATAGCAGGACATTTTCGGCACCTCCCCTCCCCCCAATTATAACCATTCTCCCACCACTATGGCAGCGCAATTCTGAATGTGAGCAGCTAATTAGCTAATTGGACGCCGGTCGGCCAGTGACATTCACTATTCACCTGACATGAACTGTGCAGGGGGAGGGGGATACATGAGTGATTCCGGAACAGCCCCCCCCCCCTATCCAGACCCGACAGGACCCCACGGGACTCTTCATAGACGGTTCTTTCCAGACACTATTATTCATAAATTACTTAGTAACTGGGACAGAAGCCGTGACGTCTGCGTGCGGGAGACTCAGAGCTGCAGCGGGGTGTTATTTAAAGGGGAATGCCCACCATAATGAACAGATTTACACTGCAGCAGATCTATAGAATATTCATTTTATTCCATTTAAAAAGGTTTTGTGGTCAGCACCTATAGCGGACCTCTGCCATAGGGATTCATAGAGGAGTAAAGAGACTCCCTGCGACTGTAGAGCGATTCCCATCCTCCTCATAAACCTCAGACCAGTCTCTGGCTGTAAGGCCGTGGTCTCCTCCAACCAGGGGCTCTTTAGCTGTTAAAACTCCTAGCATGATGGGAGTTGTAGTTTCACAATAGCTGGAGAGAGACTGGTTGGAGATCACTTCTGTAAGGCAACTGGCTGCAGCAGGAGCTCTCCCCCACTGCTCTGCCTGCTATAGGAAACCATGCTCAGTCCACTCTGTCATGAGGAAATTATCCACTTTGTACTCTTTCTACAAGACTCTCAAACATTGGGGATACGGCTATCTTCTGTTTCCTTTTGATCATTTTTAGGTTTATTGTTCCTTTAACATTTTTAGACCCTGAACTAAATCCTGCTCAGAGCCTGAATCAGACCGCCCGAGTGGCCCTTCCAACCTAATTTACATATTGAAATCAAAAATTCTTATCTAAGCAAAGAAGGTAATAGAAAGAAATCGAAATGTATGTGGCACATGCTGAAGCAAAGGCAAGGGAAGGAGCAGAGGCACGGGCAGGAGCAGAGGCACGGGCAGGGGCAGAGGCACGGGCAGAAGCACGGGCAGGGGCAGAGGCACGGGCAGGAGCAGAGGCACGGGCAGAGGCACGGGCAGGAGCAGAGGCACGGGCAGGAGCAGAGGCACGGGCAGAGGCACGGGCAGAGGCACGGGCAGGAGCAGAGGCACGGGCAGGAGCAGAGGCACGGGCAGGAGCAGAGGCACGGGCAGGGGCACGGGCAGGAGCAGGGGCACGGGCAGGAGCAGGGGCACGGGCACGGGCAGGAGCAGGGGCACGGGCAGGAGCAGAGGCACGGGCAGGAGCAGAGGCACGGGCAGGAGCAGAGGCACGGGCAGGAGCAGAGGCACGGGCAGGAGCAGAGGCACGGGCAGGAGCAGAGGCACGGGCAGGAGCTCCAATCGCTGTCTCATTCCATCCATAATTCCTGACATTTACAACTATCCGGACAGATCTCCTCATGAGCAGAAATTGTGCACTTTACAGCGAATCAGACAAAAGCTGCAATAGAGACGCGTCCAAAGTCTCCCCGAATATAAATCATCTCCTGGAATAACGGTTTGTAAGGATTCGGAGAAGACAGAGGGTTAATAATTAGACTTGAGGGGGACATTAGAGAGAATCTTACTCAGTTTCTGATAATCCTCCAGTAGGAAGCTCCATTTTCGGCTTTTCATGTCTGTAATGAAATCAAAGATAAAAAAACGGATACAAAGTATAAAATCCATCAGTGTATAAGGCTGCGCGTACCGCTCCTGTGCCAACCGTTTCACCCATTCTGCAATGCGTTTTTTTTTTTGGGCGAGGCTTGTCCAGGTAAGACACACTTTAATGTATTTAATCTGCACAAGCCAAAAGGGCCAAAAAACGTAGCGCAAGATGGCGGCAATTCAGGGTATAACTGCGACACCACACACTAATCCTACATGTAATGTCAACCCTTACAGTATCTGCCGGAGCTGGGCGCAGTCCAGAGGACACGTCACCCCCATATAGGACTGTACGCTCCTCCAGATTTATGTCAATTAAGATTAAAGGGGTTTTCCCAAAATCATTATTTTTTACCTATATACAGGACCGGTGACAAATATCTGATTAGTGGGGGTCCGACTGCTGGGACCCCCACCGATAACGAGAACGGGCTTACCTTGCCGTTCCTGGGAGCCCCATAAAAATGAATGGAGCAGTGGCCGAGCATGCCCACTACTGCTCCATTCCTATGGGGCTCCCAGGAAATTGAGACAATATATATTAGAAAGTTATACAACTTTTCAGGATATGATCATTTAACTTGACTTCCCATAAAACATGAAAACCCTATAACTAGGATTTCGGGGTGTTTTACTGGACACCCCTATAACTTTTCTTCCGTTCTCTTCTCCTCGGGAGCCGCTGCCCTTCTTGACATTCAGATGCAGGATTTTTTTTTATCTGAATTTCCCGCTGGCTTGACAGGTCTCCTCCAGCAACGTTACCCGGCTCCTGACGAGGACGCGGCTGCAATGTAAAGTGCGGAGCTTCACCCCTCGTCTCAGGTCACGTCTCGGCTGTTTGGCGCTTTCTCCGGAGATTTCTGCCTTTTCTGCAGACATCGCAGTTCTTCCGTTATTCCTCAGACCTGACAAGTCTTTTACATGGACAAAATCCTAATTCCCCGAGCTGTGAAGAGCGGCCGACTATCACAGGGGGGCGGCAGGGGACTCACCCCAATGAAATGCGCTCTAGGGTCTAATTACTCTACACAGATCTGCAGGGGGGGGGCTTTCTTTATCTTCATTAACCCTTTAAAAACTTTCATCCTATAGAATTTCTAAAATTACATTAAACCGCCTCATATCTGTTCCTGGGAAAGCTGGGTGACGACCAATATACCCAGCACTGTAGCTCACACCCAACTTTCTTAGCGTCCTGAATAGTAAATCTGACTTGATCTTCAGCAATGCTGGAGCAGAATACAGGAGGAGCTTGGAAAGGTTGACTGAGAAGCAATATGGCTGCCATTTCCGCTACCACATGGATTGACCCAGCTTTCCCAAACATCTGAATAGAAAATTTTCCTTTTAGCAATATAAGAGTGGTGAAGAACCTGGAGTCTGGGAAAGCTGGATGACAACCCCCCCCCCCCCCCCCCCCCCCGTGTAAAGGCCGTCACCCACAGCTATCTGATTCTGTAAAAACTGGGTGACAAGTAATATGGCCAACATAACAGCTCCGATAGGGGTTGTCATCCAGCTTTCCCAGACTCCTGAAAGCCCAAGTCCGGTATAACTGCAGAACAAGGCAGAATTACTATTCAGGACTCTGAGAAAGTTGGGTAATAATCCCTGTGGGAGCCGTACTGGTCTATCAGGTTTCTTTAGGACCAAGCGCTGCCTGATCTGTAAAGAAACCCAGATGATCACATCCCCATAAAAATGCATGACATTGTGCAGAGCAGAAACCAATTACCGTAATTCCGGGAGCTCATCTGCTTAAACAGAGCAATGACCTCCATGTGATACCCGATGTCCACCTCAAAGCGAGAACGAGAGACCAACAGGCACTTGCCCTTCAAGGTGGCATTCGCTCTCTGCCAGTTGTTGCACATGGAAAGAAGAGCACTGACACTGGCGCCCCCGCTGGCTGTTGACAGAAGTGCCGGGAGATCAATGTCTTCCATTCCTTCCAGGGGTTTCAGGACGATGTTCTGCAGCCTCTGGACCTCACTCACTGCAGACAAACAGGAGGATGGTGTAAGGTTGTATTCACACACCAACCCCAGAGAGTCACATCATGACCATAGGAACATTTCAATGCAATATAAGTTTTTTTTTTCTGATTTCAATCCACCACCCTCAACACAAGAGCAACAATTTTTGAACAGGGGTTTCCAAGCGCGTTGCTTACGGTGGAGACATCATGATAAACCCCCCCCAAAACTCCTCCACACAGTCTAATAAAATTCTGTCTGCCTGCAACCACCACTAGGGGGAGCTCACTGCATAGGGAATAATACAGCTCCCATTCACCTCTATAATTAATCCATATGTGTGAGCTCCCTCTGGTGGCGGCAGAAAGAATTTTATCATTTGCCTCCACTTCTTATGAACGGCTCAGGGGTGTTTGCAGGTACTAGTAAATACCCCCCATAAGTGCACCAATGCCACAGTTTAGCGGAGATCCAATATTGGACTGCACGCTGCTGCATTACATTGTGGAAGATGTATTTTTCCTTTTTATATTCTGTACACTACATCGCAGTGCCTGATGAAAACACTACATCTCCCACAACGCACCATAACAAAGCATATACTGAACCAGTTTAGGGCAGCAGGGATATGTGCAGCCTGAGAGATAAGAGGAAGCTACTTGAATGCAGCTTTGGATGTGAGCAGAGTATAAAGCATGTCATGCTGCAGGGAAAGTGACATACACATCTACTTGTGACATAGGAAGATACTTTACTCCTCGGCCTCATGTTCTTATTACTTCTGTCCTCTACTTACTCAGACTCGGATAATCTTCAAGGCTGAAATTCCACATTTTAGTTGCAGGATCTAAATGAAAAACAAAAACACACGTCATCAGCCACAATGTTCAATTATTAACAAGAACCGGACTCCAGTCTAGCTGCACCGTCTACTGAGGTCATCTGAAATCCACCCCTGTCTTATCAAAGGCACAGATTGCTGCTCTCCCCCATACTTTACACTGCAGCTCCACCTGTTTGGAATGCCTGCTAAATATTCCATGCTGGTTCAATGCTGCTGGCTCTTCACTCCACCTCGATGTTCATCTACTGCCTACAATGATCATACGTAAAACGGCAACCTGAACCGCAGCGCGATCTGTTAAGGGTCACTAGGTCTAATATGACCCAATGAATCCACAGCCGCGGTCACTGTCCTAGAAGCCACAGGCGCTGTCACGATCTTAGAAGCCACAGCCGCGGTCACTATCCTAGAAGCCACAGCCGCGGTCACGATCCTAGAAGCCACAGGTGCTGTCACGATCCTAGAAGCCACAGGCGCTGTCACGATCCTAGAAGCCACAGGCGCTGTCACGATCCTAGAAGCCACAGGCGCTGCAGTCACATTTAATGGGCCACTAAACAAAGTCCTCAGCTTAAAACAGATTGTATTCACTTGTTCAACAATCGGTCTCTCCCCTGCCTGGAATGGCTGATAACAGAGAGCAATAGATTGTATTCAGCTGCTCAGTAAATAGAGAGGACTGAAGTTTAGTGTTCCTTTAATAACATATTTTTTGCAACTTCTGACGATATTACCAAACATTAATGTCGGAAAAGTTAATAGCGCAATAAAACATCAGACAGAAGACCCGGCTGCACTCCTGCTCAATTATTGATGTGGAGAGAAAACACTTCAGGCTGTAAATCTGCGGAGCGACGAGGAGATGTGGAGTCCGGGCCGTTCCTGCCGCTGCGTCCAACCAATGACATCAAGAGAAGTAGACGAGAATCCCGACCCCAACCCGAGGTCACAACGCATGAGCGCGAGGGAGACGTCATCCAGCTGGACTTAAAGGGACATTAGAGGGGGTGTCCAGTTAGAAAACCCATTGTCATACACCCTATTAGTGAATTCTGGGGTAATATCGGGGGGTCTTCTGTTCAGGATCCTCATCTCTTGGTCAGAGTGGAGAGCGGTTACATAGAGCGTCTCTCTCTGGAGGACCCGTCCTGTATTACACAGAAAACACATTGATATGAATGGGCACCATGTAATACTTCATTTCCCCTGTGGTGGCGCTGCAGGAAAACAGAACTCCAGGTACTGCCAGGTTTGCCCACAGATCACAGCTGATCGCCGGGGGTCCCAGCAGGAGGACACTTTGTAATCATCTTATTGTCAAGTGACTTGTCTTAGGGCTCATTCAGACGAGCGTGTTTCTCGTCCGTGTGCATTGCGTTGAAATAATGCACAGCACACGTTGATTTCAATGGGGCTATTCACACATGCGGTTGTCACACAGCTAGTCGCCCATTAGAGGCAACGGGTGCGTGAAAACCACGGACAGCACATGAAAAAAAAGAAAAAAAGAAAGAGGTGCCTGCAAGTGCGTGAAAAACACGCCGCACTGATGCAAAAAGACAACGCACGGACCTACGGAGTGTGAACGTGGCCTAACAACTAGCGATTGTCCAGAGTGGAGATCCCCTTTAACTGGATTATCAGGTCTTACTTTTGTAAATAAAGCTTATAGAGGGCGTCTCCGATAGACAACCCCTTTCCCCATCGAGGTCATAGAGGGTGGGGGGGGGGGGGGTCTTCCACTGGTGGCCCCAGCCTGTCCGTGTATCACATGGTTAATCATTAAGGCTACATTCACACGATCGTGGCCAAACTTAGACGTGAACAACTACAGTTTTTCACATGCGAGGTGCACCCGCGCGGGACCCATAGAGTAGAGTCTACAGAGGGATGCGTGAAGCGCAAAAGAATAGGACGTGTTGTACGCGCTCACGGACCCTTCACACGCTCCGCTGAACCAACGGTTGTGTGAACGGCCCCATTGAAATGCAGGAGTCCGCGTGACAGCCGTTGTTTTATGACGAGAGACACGCACATCTGAATGAGCCCCAATATAAATGTCCGGCAGCGACTATTTCATCCGCTGCAGGGGAAGCGTACGGCCAGCCACGTCTTCCCCTGGATATTCGCCGTGGGGTGTCAGGAGGCGGAGAAAAGGCGATGAGCTCATTTATAAAACCAGTGTATAATTAAAAGTTCTGCAACTTTCTTCGATACTTTGTATTTCAATTCCTTACCATTTTTAAGATCTCTGCTTGCAGTCAGTGAATATGAAACCTGTACGGAACTAATACGGAGGGCAGGCAGTTCCCTGCTGCGATAGAGGTAGTACCACTCCACCTGGAGCGCTCCTACCCCTACTCAGAAAGTTTTGAATTCAAATTATCTGTGGCTTTGAATTCAAATAACTGAAGTCAAATTCCTTTAATCCGGACTATCTGATAATATGGCATCCACCTGGTCCCTTAGATGCCGGATTATCAGACGCCCACGGAAATATCTATAAAAACCCCTTGTGCCGGAAATGAGTGGCAGATTATCAAACATTCTGGACTATTGGATGGCGGATTAAAGGAAATGTCACTTACCGTAATTTTTGCTGGGAATCCCTTTGAATAGAGAGATGAGTTCTGCGTTATATCCGACCTCCACCCGGAACCTCTCGTCGGCGTGTTTGACGCACCTTCCTTTTACGCCGACCGCGGTTTTCTTTGCAGGAGGAGTCTCCGAGCTGCCCGCCATCTCCCTCCCTCCTGTACGTGAGGCTGGCACCGTGGCACCAGTCGTTGTTGTCCCCGAACCATAAAATTTTGCAGCAGTACTTGTGATCTTCCCCGGCTCTGACCCAGCTTTCCCGGACCCTGAAAGGACGTCGTAAGTCTTGTCCGAGCTGCCTGGGGGGTTGGAGTTTTTGGTCACATCGTCTTGAAATGTGTGGTCCCCGGTTACATTACTGCTGGTTGTGGTATAATCCGCCTTTGCTGGACCGGTTGTCTGGGGTTCATTACTCGCCGTGTATTCCAGGGCGGTCGCGGTGGAAGAGTTTTGCGCAGTTGGCAGATTCTTGATTGTCTGTGTGAGATTATTAGATGCATTTGCGCCGGCGTTTCCGATATTTGGAGTGATGCGTTTTATACTATTGACCTTCCCGCCATCTCTAATGGCCGCTGTAGCGCTGAAGGTCGGCTGCGCACTTTGCAGGTGGTTAACGGCCGCAGGCTGAGGATTGGTATTAGAAACGGTGGACGCGTTCTGATTAATTCCGTTTTTCTGGGTGGCGAGTCTCAGCGCTCTCCTTGCCAAAGCCGTCTGCCGGTTCTCCTCGATCCTCCTCTTCTGCTCCTCGGTCAGACACGCGGACATTTTCTTGGATTTAACCTCCGACCGGAATTACCTGCCGCAAACGGAGAAAACCGTCAGACAGCGGTCAGCAGTGATTTTATGCGCCACAATTATCACATTTTACAACAACAGTAGAACGCGGCGCGATATCGGACATTATTTTCACCCATGTTACCCTATGGGGGACGCATGAAGCAGCGAGTATACGGTATACAGGAGATCACGCCTCCGCCATAGGATCACATCGGAGACAATAACGCACGATTTTGTGGTCGCATGAAATCCAACATCGGATTCTTCAACAATTTCTGCATGGAAATAAAGTCACGGCAAACTTTTTATTTTATACATATTGAGGATCAGAGCCTTGCAAGGTGTGAATACTTCTGCAACTCACTTTTTTATTGTTCCAACTCCTCGGACTTCCAATGCATCTAAAATAAAAAAATAAAGCAACTTTGCAAATAGTCTTGATAAAAAAAAAAAAAAAAACAGTTTTAGGTCTACAGCTCCTATGCAAAACTATGTGTCGCCATGGTAACAGACTACAAACACACTTGTGTGTAGTCTGAACTTGCAGTCATGGGGCCACAGGTTCGGGGACCACAGCTGTATAGTATCGGGACATTACAATGTGCAGTGACGGGGGTGGGAGGAGCTTCCTGCTGCTGTGTCCAGGTGTGCGCTGTGGGCGGAGCCATGTGCCCCCGTCTCCTCCTCCTGATCTAGAAGGTTCCCAGGATGAGAGGACGTGGCCAAAATATCACACTATTGGACACTTTCTGGATCGCTGTGATATAACATTACAATATTGCCGCACATTGGCCATATCACTCAGCGCCAACGCCCGGCATGCGCCAATCTGCCCCGTACAGACGCCGCCGCTTGCCGTTAAAGGGCCATACACTGCAAGACACCTGCAATGAGTGGAATTTTTTTTCTGATAAAATCTTCCCCTAACTGTGGCAAACATCGTCGCGGGTGAATTTTCGTGTTTGGTGCGACAATCTCATCTGACATCATCACCTCTCCCAGCCAGCCATGAAGCAGAGGTCCCACAGTGATGTGAGATACAATTCTACATATGGTGATGGATGCTGATTGTCAGTAGATGTGATTAGGCGTCATTATTGTATATCCAGCAGTGTACACGTCACATTATAACAACTCCCAGTATACAGCCATAATACAGTGTATTGCACAACACAGGGAGGACTACTACTCCCAGCATGCCCACGGCACTGGTGAGCGGTTGTATTTCAACTTACCCGCCTCATTCTCCATGACAGATCAGCAGCGGCGCTCTCCTGTTACCGTCTGACGTCATCATCCTGCGACCGCCGAGGACCAGACTCGCCAGGATGACGTCACCGGAGACAGCGGGCGCCATCATAACTCCTGGCGATATCGGCGAGCTCTTCAGGAAAACAAAGTGGTGATATAAATCCTTTTAGTGTCCCCGATGTAAATACATTACCTAAGCGGACAGCTTCACACATGATAGATTAGATACACAGCTCAGCAGGCAGTATCACACACGAGAAGCTTAGATACGCAGCTCTGCAGACAGTATAACATGATAGGATTAGATACACAGCTCAGCAGACAGTATCACATGATAGGATTAGATATACAGCTCAGCAGACAGTATCACACATGAAAGGATTAGATACAGCAGCTAAGAAGACAGTATCACACATGATAGGATTAGATACACAGCTCAGCAGACAGTATCACCCATGATAGGATTAGATACAGCAGCTAAGAAGACAGTATCACACATGATAGGATTAGATACACAGCTCAGCAGACAGTATCACCCATGATAGGATTAGATACAGCGGCTCAGCAGACAGTATCACACATGATAGGATTAGATACACAGCTCAGACAGTATCAAACATGATAGGATTAGATACACTGCTCAGCAGACAGTATCACACATGATAGGATTAGATACACAGCTCAGACAGTATCAGACATGATAGGATTAGATACAGTGGCTCAGCAGACAGTATCACATGATAGGATTAGATACACAGCTCAGCAGACAGTATCACCCATGATAGGATTAGATACAGCAGCTAAGAAGACAGTATCACACATGACAGGCTTAGATACAGCAGCTCCAGACAGTATCACACATGATAGGATTAGATACACCGCTCAGCAGACAGTATCACGTGATAGGATTAGATACAGCAGCTAAGAAGACAGTATCACACATGGTAGGATTAGCTACACTGCTGAGCAGACAGTATCACACATGATAGGATTAGATACACAGCTCAGACAGTATCAGACATGATAGGATTAGATACAGTGGCTCAGCAGACAGTATCACATGATAGGATTAGATACACAGCTCAGACAGTATCACACATGATAGGATTAGATACAGTGGCTCAGCAGACAGTATCACATGATAGGATTAGATACACAGCTCAGCAGACAGTATCACCCATGATAGGATTAGATACACAGATCAGCAGACAGTATCACACATGACAGGCTTAGATACAGCAGCTCCAGACAGTATCACATGATAGGATTAGATACAGCAGCTCAGCAGACAGTATCACACATGATAGGCTTAGATACACGGCTCAGCAGACAGTATCACACATGATAGGCTTAGATACACTGTTTCAGAAGTAAAATATATATGTGTTGAGTATTTCTGGTGACGCCGGGTCATTTCTAGATCTACATATTATAAGGGACGCCAGAGTTGTGGCATCGAATATAAAACCGTAAGTGACATGCGATCGTCCCTGCAGCGTTTTACCCGGAAATGTCACATGACACCGGAGATCGGGGACGTTGTAGTTTGAGGGGAAAAAACGCAGCGCGTCCTAGAAAATGTTCCGCTCAGCGACCGGACGGATAATGTGGCTATGACTTTATTAGTGATGTCATTGGTCAGCGATGTGCGGCGTTCTGACCTCGTATCTCCCCGCTCCGGCCTTACATACCGGTGAAGCCTGACACGCGTGTTACATGGGATCTACATCTGCTGGATCCGGCCTTGTGGGTTGAGCGTCCGTTTTTATGGCGAGGGCGATACAACGTTTTCTTGCACGCGAGTTGCTGTAAAATCACAAAATTACCCAAAATAATGTCATCGTGTCATGCCAGCCTGATGGGGTGATCCCAACCTGCAGGATATGCCATAAATGTCTTATAGATGCCGGTCCCAGCCCTGTGATCCGCTCCAATATCGAGGCGGCCGCCGCGTCCTGGCGGAGAATGAATGGAGAGGTGACCGCCAATGTGTGCGACTCCAGTCACCTCTATGAGCGTTACAGAAACAGTCGAGTGAAAACACGCGACACCATCGTATGTCCCAACGTGCTGCGCCATAGCACAAAGCCCTCCATATTAAGCAATCCTTCCCCCCCCCCCCCTTCAACTATTAGGGTAAGTTCACACAGGGCGGATATGCTGCATAAAAGCACGCAGTGTATTCGCCCTGGAAGCCGCAGGGAATTCTAACCGAAAAACCGCACCAATTAGAGGTGCCATTTTTCGGCTGGAACGTCCGCTGCGGAAAACAGAAGAGTAAAAAAATTAATAAACGCCCATACTTACCCTCTGACGTTTTGCATCCCGGCCTCCTGTGATTGGCTGAAGTGGTCACATGGGATGAAACGTCGTCCCAGGAGGCCGACCTTTTTTCCGAGTTGCGATTTTTTCAGCGGAATTGCAGCTTTTCTGCCGCAAAAATCGCAACATCTGCTATTTGTTACAAGTTATACCTGTCGATTGAATTCAATGGGGAAAACCCGCAACAAATAAGCAGCGTCTGCAAATAAAACTGACGTGCTGCGGATTTAAACTGCACCGTAGGTCAATTTCTGAGCGTTTTTTCCGCTTATCATTTACGCAGATCTCATCCACTCCGCCGCTGTATTATGTTGCGGACAATCTGCAGTATTTACGCTACGTGTGAACTGACCCTAATAATTCATAATTCAGAAACTTGCACATTTCTCACCTAGTCACAGGAATAATGGTGGGGGTCCCAGCGGGTAGCTAGAAATAAATACCCTGATCTTCCCACCAGGGGCTGCATGGAGCGGTGGTAAGCATGCCCGCTACAATCCATACAGCTCTGTGGGATGTTCAGGGGATTCTCTGCCGCACTTGTGTTTGTTGGGGATCCCAGTGGTAAGATTCGCACCAATGTAATATTAAATAAATCATCACAGCGTCCAAAATGCAAATTAAGCGGCAGATGCGAGGAATACACCCTAAATAATAAAAGTAGAATACAGAGAAGATGGACATAGTGCGCTATATACATGTATACAGTCCGGGGACTATGGGAATTATTCCTGCCATCACTTTACTGTAATGAATCCTGAAGCGATGGATCGCCACACCGTGATATAAATAGCCGTCAGCGTCCCATAGGATGAGATTACTGAACGCCGCTTATCATGACTTATGACGCTGCTCATCGCTGGGTCTTGTCTTCGTCTTTCATTATAAGCTTTGAAACAAAAGGTAAATAGGAGTAAGATCAGGAGCATTAACGTATGTGAAACCATCTGGTCTATGGGAGAAAGCAAGTTATGTCCAGTGTGTGTGTGTGTGTGTGTGTGTGTGTTTGTGTGTGTGTGTGTGTGTGTGTGTGTGTGTGTGTGTAAGCATATGTATTTGTGCATAAGTGTATGTGTGTGTACTGTATAAGTATGTTTGTGTGTGTATAAGTGAGGTATATGTATGTGTGTATAAATGTATGTGTGTGTTTATAAAAGTGTGTATAAGTGTATGCATGTGTGTATAATTGTATATTTGTATGTGTGTATAAGTATAAGTGTTTATAAGTGTATGTATATACTGTATTAGTGTATGTATGTGTGTATAAGTGTATGTGTATATTGTATAAGTGTGCATATGTGTATACTGTATATTTATATGCATGTGTGTAGCGGTGTATGTATATGTGTATACTGTATGAGTATATGCATGTGTGTATAAGTGTAAGTGTTTATAAGTGTATGTATATACTGTATTAGTGTATGTATGTGTGTATAATGTATAAGTGTATGTAAGTGTGTGTATAATGTATAAGTGTATGTGTGTAAAAGTGTGTTGACTGCATGTGTATTGAGGGTGTTTGAATGTACATGAACATGTGATTTGGTGTATATGTACAGTATGTATGTGTGTATAAGTATATGTATGTATGTGTATAAACGTGTGTTGGCTGCATGTGCATTAAGGGTGATTGAGTGTAAGTGAACATGTGATTTGGTGTGATGTGTGTATGTATTAGTGGATATTTCGGTGTGTACTTGTGTATAAATAATACATGCCAACTCTCCCGGAAAAAGAGGAGATCCCCTGGGAGAGGATCTGTATTTATTTAGAAGTCTGGTGTGGGGTCTATTTGTTTAGAGGATCTGGTCAGGGGTCTGTATTTATTTAGGTGGTTTAGTATTGGGTCTATATTGATTTTGAGGGTCTGGACTAGAGTCTCTATACGTTTAGGGGGTTTGGTCTGGGGTCTGTATTCGTATAGGGGTTGATAAAGGGGGACATATGCATTATTTGTGATTGAAATGTGCAAGTATGTATAAAGGTGTTGAATGAGTGTTTGTTTCTACGTATGGATATGTGTGAGTAGGAGTGTGTGAAAAAGGTTTTATATATTAGTACTGTAAGTATGTATGTATGTATGTGTGTGTGTGTGTATATGTGTGTATGTATGTGTGTG